>NC_133616.1:26360341-26390341 GCF_964106895.1 Numenius arquata | reverse complement strand
AAAAAGAGCTTGCATATGAAATACTAAAATAAAATAAAGCCCAGGGTGTTTTTCTTTCTTTGCTTATGCTCTCAGTAACTTAAAAAGGAGATGGAATCTACATTTTATTCTTGTTACCACCAAAAAACATTTGACCTTTTAGCCGGGTACCTGCAATAGACACTAAAGGTCAAGTTTCTCCATCAGGAAAAAGGTCTGTGTGACATTAGCAGAAGACGTGGGAGGGCTGGGCTCGGCAGCCGGGGAGCGGAGACTCAGAGGAATGCCAGTGGCCCCCGGGCTGGAGACTCGTCCTCATCTTCTGCTGTGGCGAGGCTGGCTTTTTTGGGTTTGTTTTGGGGTTTTTTTGTTTGTTTGTTTGTTTTTTGACTGACCACCTCTGTGCGTGTTGAGCATTTTGTAGTCTTAAACTACTTACAGCTTTTATATATATATATATATGTATGTATGTATGTATGTATCCCAAACAGTGACGTTTGTCTCCCGTTTTGGTACTTCCTAAAATGATGGAGGTATGCCAGGACCAACCAGACTAGTTCAGGGTATCCCGTTGGTAGTACTTATGTTTATGACCATAAACACATTAGAAATTCTGAAGTAGCCCTGAGGGACAGCTCTCTTTAGATTGTAGTTTGTTTGGGTTTCTTTTTTCTTCTAGGAAAAAACATTTTGGGTTTTTTGGACGTCTGGTTCTGTTGGAAGAAATTGTAAATCATATTTAGAGAAAAAAATCAGGATTCTCAGGAGACTCTGCTAGGGGCTGGAAAATGGTAAATAAATGTTTTTTCAAGAAACACACTTTTTCAGCTTTCTGTTTGGGTTTCATTTTCAGACCTTCTTCTTCATTGTTTGCTTCTTCTGCATTCTCCTCTCTGCATAGGCACAAACTCTCCTGCCTGCAGGCCTCTCTCCTCCTGATTAGTCTGGCCAGTGGTTGATACTTCAGTCATGGCTTGCAGCGTTTGAATTGACATTCTGCAAAAAGAAGGATCTCTCCCTCCTAAAATTGTCATGAATGTGGAACAGTTTTCTCATGTTCCAGCTTAGCAAAGGATTATACAAACCTCAGCATAAGTCTTGTGGATTTCTTCGCATTTAAACCTAGTTGTCTCTTGTCAGCTGAAAGTACAGGCTAATTATAGCAGATGTTTACTGTAAGCAGGGTGCTATAAGGGTAATTGGGACAGCACCCCAAATTTTGTATCCTTTGTTGCTAGAGAAGCTACAGGACTGAAAGCCATTTTTTCTTTATGCTCCAGTTGAGAAGTTGTTACCAAATTTTGTAATGGGCAGAAGGTACCTTGTGTTTTAGGAAAAATAGTGTTACTTTCAGCCTAGAATATAGTAGCGATTGCTTAGGTGGGTAAACTTGCGTAAAAGCACACCTGAGAGTCATGGCATGAAAGAGCTTAGCCCTGTAGCCACAGAAAATGCAGAACATGAAACCGGTAGTGGCATTTTGTAAGACAGGGCTGAAAGAGGCCGTTTGGGTCAGTGAGTCCAGCAAGTCCATTGTAATTACTGCCCTTTTCATACCCCAATGATAGCAGGTCCACAGATGGGCAGTGTGAGAGTGGTTTTAGGCTGGAGGTGCTGGTTTTTCTTTTTTAGCATTGGAGGCAAGGATGGTGTTGTTACTCACTTCCACTCTTTGAGGGTGAGGAACTAGAGAGAAAGTCATGTGTTGGGCTGTCCAGGTTGGGGAGGGAGCCAGAACACAATGTGGGGCTTGGTTGCTGGTAATCGGCAAGTCGAGTTTCTGTGTGCAATGCTGGCCTCTCTGAATGTTAATAAAGTTCTGCTTCCTTCCTAAGCCACATCATTTACAGCTAATGAAGCAGCGAAGGATTGCGGGAGAGAGAGCCTAGCATAGGGGCTGGTGACATGCTGGGGGAGGAAACCTCCTGCAAATGGCCTTCTTTACTTCAGATGGCTCCCAGCTGTCACCGCTCTTCTCTCCTACCCTGTCTTCCGAGTATGCCTTCCTTCTGCTCTGCAGGGGGAGAATTAGAGAGGCAGAGATAAAATAGCCCAATATAGTCAGGATAAGTGTGTTCCTTTTTGAACTCAATGTTTGAAAACAGTAGCAGGCTCCTTGGACTGCTTATTGAGATTCCTGGTGGGAATAAGAGCTCAAGGAAGGCTTCTCTGTATATAAGCATAGGTAAAACTTCTCTCACTTAGTTGTAGCTCAGAAAGTAGCTGACAGGGGGTGAATTTTTTGTCTAGTGACACGTTATGAAGTCTTTATCCTGGATTGCAAAGCATGCTGTCCTTTGTGATCATCTTGCCACAATTCCATTTTTAGCACAGTGCACGTGCTTTCGGGCAGCTGTTGGATTTCAGAAGGTAGGGTGTGATTCTCTTTTTGGCTTGAGATATGGAGCCCAACTCTTGTGCATCCAGAGTTAGTCTAACTACCTGGCAATGGGCTCTCCAGCTCTTACTCATCTTCATCCTACCCTTTCCACCAGGGCACTTCAGTCACATTTACCGCCATTGACAAGCTGAGTTCTAGAGCAGAAGACTAGAAAAACAGCTAGAGATTGAAAATACCTTTCAATGTGTTAATCTTGCAATGTGTGTGATTTTTCTCTTGTAAGAGAATTAATTGCTTCTGCCTGGTTAACAGTATTAACTACCTGTAATACAACATACTGCATACTTAAAATATCCTGGGATGATTAACTTCAGTGCTTAAAACTGTCGAGAAGCCCTGAAGCTTGTGTTTGAGTGTAAACTCCTTAATGATAAAATACTTTTTGCTTCTTTAGTTGAGTGTAGTTTGTTCACTTAACTTCCACCAGAGAACAGAAGAACTAAATTGAAATTTAGGCTCAAATACAGGTTGGGTGGAGAATGGCTGGAGAGCAACCTCGAGGAGAACGACTTGGGGGTGCTCGTGGATGAGACGCTCAACATGAGCTGGCAGTGGGTGCTTGCAGCCCAGAAAGCCAACCGCATCCTGGGCTGCATCAAAAGAATCATGGCCAGCAACTTAAGGGAAGTGATTCTACTCCACTATTCTGCTCTGGTGAGACCCCACCTGGAGTACTGTGTCCAGCTTCGGAATCCTCAACACAGGAAGAACATGGACGCGTTGGAACAGGTCTAGCGGAGGGCTACAAAAACGATCAGAGGGTTGGAGCACGTCTCCTATGAAGACAGGCTGAGAGAACTGGGGTTGTTCAGCCTGGAGAAGAGAAGGCTCCAGAGAGATTTTATAACGACCTTCCAGTACCTAAAGGGGGCCTAGAGGAGAGATGGGGAGGGACTCTGTATCAGGGAGTGTAGCGATAGGACGAGGGGTAATGGTTTAAACTGAAAAAAGGGAGATTTTGATGAGATATCAGGAAGAAATTCTTTACTGTGGGGGTGGTGAGACACTGGAAGAGGTTGCCCAGAGAAGTCGTGGATGCCCCATCCCTGGAGATGTTTAAGACCAGGCTGGATGGGGCTTTGAGCAACCTGGTCTAGCGGGAGGTGTCCCTGCCCATGGCAGGGGGGTTGATCGATGATCTTTAAGGTCCCTTCCAACTCTAACCATTCTGTGATTCTATGAAATAATCCTGACATCACAACTGGCAGAACAAAACTTAAAACAGTTTTGGTGGGTTTTTTGGTTGGTTTTTGTTTTTGTTTTGTTTTGTTTTTTTGTGGAAAATTGAACTAAAGGTTGGAGAGACTAACTGATTTGCTGAAGAACAAAAGAAAACATTCAGTACTATTGGTAACCTGGCCCAGCAGCAGTCTACATCTCTGCCTAGTAATCACCCTAAAACAAAGTACAGTTTGTCTTTGTCTGGTTTATTAAGCATCTGGCCAGTGTGTGAGTTTTCCTTTTGCCTGTGAAGCTACAGAACATTCTTTATATTTTCCTGTTTGAGCTTCACAAAGGACATGTAAGACTTGAAAGTAGATTGTCTGTTTCTGAAGGACCTCTATATGAAGAGTAGCACATCCTTTGAAATTAAGCCAGCTGTGAAGTGCTCTTGATTATAGGCAGCTGATGATACTGCAATTTTTGAGTAAAGTTTGATATTTGGAGGTCTAAATAGAGAGTATTGGTCTAGCTCCAGCTGAGTTTTTCATTAAAAATGAATAGAAGCCTTTCTGAAAAGTGATGTGTTTGGTGCAGAAGGGACTAGAATCTTTTGTTTATCCACAGGATGTGCAGAGTCTTGGCAAAACTGTCTGACCTTTCTTACCTTGACTCCTAATTTCAGTGATGTGTGTTGACATTGCTCTGGCAGTACTCCTTTTAATGATAAGAAGTTAGTTTAATGATAGGAAGGTGGTTTAGCGTCCATGTCAGCTCAGTTCTAGGGTCCTTTGAAGGGGCTAGTATTTAGGACACGGGTTTTCCCCTCTTACTCCTCTGTTACCCGTGACGGAAATGGCTTAGCCTTGGAATTCTTCATGATTTAGCCGTGTTCCATTTACCATACGATATTACGGGATTTTAATTGTCATCTGCTCTCTTAGCTGTCCTTTGTTCTTGTAACACCACATTTTAAAAATTTTTTTCCCATAGCTTTTGTTGCACGTAGCTGTTGTTACACAGGGGCTTCAGTTCAAAGCCAAGTGAGAACACTGGTTGTCCTCCTTCTGGTTTAATGCAGTCCCAGGTCTGCCTATCTGTGGAAAGAAGCTGATTTTTCAGTAGTAGCCAGGTGGTGTGGCCACCATCTTTTCCTCCTGGCTGAGACTCTTGGTTACCTTTCTTTTTAGAAGTCTTCGCGTGTCTCATTCATGTGTTTGCATGATCATTGAGACCATAGACTCACTTGGATTATTGTTCTCCTTTATTTATGCATCGCCTGGCACAGTGAGGACCTAATGTGACAGCTTTTTAGATGCCATCTCTGTAAAAGCTCAATAATATTCAGAAATGGACGAGGTTCACCATCTTACCTGTAGGCTGTTGAACAGGTCAACAACTACCAGTGTTGATAGTTACTGATTTAAAATTGGTTTGACCAAGTAATCTGAGGTTAGCTATGATGTGAAAATTGAATAATTTTGGTAATTCCCAAAGGTTCTTTTTTTTTTTCCCCCCACTAGCTCCATCTACTGTCTCTGAGGGTATATGTGGAATTTCAGATGTCTTCAGTGTGGGTTCTCATGAGTCCACATTAGCCAGTTAACCAGAAATTTCCAGTTGACTCAATATTCCTCAAATCAGGGGGCAGCACTCCAAAAACAGCAAAGGCAAACAAAGTGAGAGTTGGTCTCTGGATCTTTTAAAAACAAATTTGTTAAAGAACTCAGTCTAGGTAGTTGTATCTTGTTTGATATCACTGTAAAAAACTTCAGTTTAATGTATACCTTCTAATTTAAAGGAATATAAGTCTTAAATTTACAGCTGTTTAATTTGCTCAACTCAGAGTAAGAGTTTAGGTTTTGTTTGGTGTTTTCTGACAAGGCAGCTTGCTGTCTTGTGCTGGTTAGAGCTTTTATTGAATATTTTTTAAGGTTACAAATGGTACTTGATGCATTCATGGAGGTGAGCTCCATCACTAGCTATCAGCCATGATAAAGCCTTTGAGGGAGGAATTTTCTTAGCTCACTGATCTCCCTGGCAGAGCTTCCTAGTTCTCATCACAGATTGCTTATACTTGCTTCTACGCTTTTCCCTTGACTATTGGCTATTGCCTTTTGTGTCCCCCACCTGTCCCCTAGTGCAAAAGAGTGAGAATAAAGCTCCTTGCGGCTGCCACAATGATGCAATCGAGTTTCCTGCATTTGGGGAAATTGCAGGAGTCAGCACGTAGGACTGTAAGGGTTGATCTTCACCCTGAGAAAACTGCCTTCCTGCCCAGGGTGTTTCGCCTGGCATTTGTTGGCGGCAGAATGATTGGGGGAAAGAGCCTTTGGTCTGGTCCGGTATCAGGAGCTGTTCTGGCTTCTTACAAATCCTGTGGTGTGCTGAGTGATAGTGCTTAAGCTTTTCCAGGTTCAGCTTGGCGCCTAGAGTAGAGTAGGTATTGTGTAAATGACCCAAGAGAATGAAATGTAACATGCTAATTGTTTTGTGGAGGCATTGATTTTTATGAAAAATATGAAGTTTATATCTTCTATGTTGAAAACAGATGACAAATTATAAAATTGACATATCTGATCGATTGGTTTTGAAAGGTACCATCTTTATTTGCAAATTGGGTCCTTTTTTTAACCCACTCCCTTGGAAATGTGTGGAAGTTGTAAAACAGCAGGAAGCCAAGTCACTAAAAGCATCCAGAGGAATTTAATTTTATTTTCATAAACCAATCTACCCACTCACATCTATCTGTGTAAACTAATTACTTTTTTAATTAGGTAGCCTTTTTGATTGCTTATGGAGAGCTGTGGTGAAATTTACCACTAATTATGCTGGGGCAGGAGAAGGCCTCTGGATTGTTAGGGAGGATGAGAAAATTTTATTTCCTTTTGTTGAAATGGAGAGCGAGTAGTCATTGATACCTAAATAATGTGCTTATTTTTCCAATTTCAACCTATTCAGCTTTTGTTAACCTTACTAATTGAGGCTCTTTCTATGGGTCATTTGGTTTCCTTCCATCTGATGTAACATCTACAGGAACTTCAGAACAATAAAGAAACAAAACTGTTGTAAAGTTGAAGTTTTCCTTCTTCGTGTTGAAGATAATGTTTATACTGAGTGGTTCTAAATTTTTGGACTTTGGTGAGTTCCAGTGATGTTTGTCCCAAAATGCTGGATCCTAGGACATGCTAGCAAGTAATCTGCAAAGTTTAAGCACTGGTTTTTTTCACTGTAGTTGAATATGTGTTTAGAAAACTGGGAGAAGATGGTAGTTTTTCACATCTCCTCTGCCATCTCCTCTGACACCCTAAGCCTTTTGTGAATGTGATTCTGAAAGTCCAAACATTGCCCTTACCTGAAAGTCAAAACATGAGAGAGCATGTCAGAAGTGTTGGTAGCACAGGGTACATTATATTCTGCAGATCCATGAGCATTAGACATCTATGAAGTGCTTGCCCTTGGATTCAGTGGCACTGTGCTAATTAGCTTAGTCCCCTTTTCCCACATCAAGGGTTTAGCAGGACTTCTGAAAGGGATGTGCTGTACCACTTTGATCCTTTTTTTAATCCAAAGTATCTATGTACAGTTAGCTCTTACCTCCTCTTAAAGGATTTTGGAGCCTCCTGCCTGAAGATGTACCTTGTTCTTTGTTGTAGCTAATTATGTGCATACGGGCTTATTCTGTCGGATGTTAACTTAAGTCTTGGATCCAATACACACTCTGCCCCTTCTGAAACTGTGTTTTAATGGAGAAGTCTCCTTTTAACCTATCCTGTGTGATCGTGGTGAAATTCAGCTAATTCAACTCAATAAGCAACATTTTGATTGGAAAAAAATTTGTTATTCAGTCTGTTCCCTTTTATGCTAGTAATCTATGGCCAGGAATGACCTGTAGATAGTGATGCTTCTTGTGCAAGTGCTTTTCGGTCAGGCTGTGCTTTCCCCTGCTCCGCATACTTCTTAAGTCATTCCAAAATTATTTTTTTTTAGTACAAAACTTCAGTTGTCTTACTTATGTTGGGTTGTCTCTAGTATAGCGTGGCCAATTCTAAGAACTGATTTCCATATTTCAAGGAAGTGGTACCTGTTTGGCTAATAAATAAAAGGGTAAAAGGATGCAGTGGCAGCTGTTTTCCCTGCTTGTGTTTTGGAAGAAATAAATGATGCAGACGTTGGACTCTAAGCAGAGGTTCAGGGTTGCAAATGCCAGACAGAGATGCAGGTTAGTTACTGCAATTAGAGCCAGAAGAATAGGGGTGAGAAAGGGATTTGTGGCTTAATAGTGTGCTTCCTATAGTTTGTGCTGAAGCGTGGATGTTTCTTGCATCCTCTTCTTTACTACTCAACCTGTGGTTTTCAGAAGAAAGCTGTTATTTTCCTGGATCTTGCTCCCAGAAGATAAACGTCATGAAACCACCACTGAAAAGAACGGTGCTAATAAATTGCAAGGTTTGCTTTTCACACAGACTATTTTGAGGGACTTTGAGTGTGTTATATTAGAGGCCTGTCAGAAACACTGTTCTAGAATCATGGTTACTTTTATAAATATAAGAAACTTGCTTTCAAAGAATCCTTGGGAAATTATCACTGGGTAAGAAAATGCTTTGTATTATTTACAGCATTTTTAGTAATGTAACAAAAGCAACTGGCCTGTAAATTAGCTGGCTGTATGTGGCAGTTTTTCAAGTGAAGGAAGGAGTTCAGAGGACAGTTCTGATACTACTTTCAGTTTTGATTATAAAGTATAACTCAAGAAATACTAATTTCCCAGTGAAAGTACGAAGTTTGTTCTGTAGTTGTATTTCAGATGCAGCACATCTCCTGACTGAAGCGGCAAGAGTCTTAGCTATGCAAGGGTAAACTTAAAAGCAGGTAGTAGCTAGCAAGCATGTGAGCAGAGGAATGGACACATAACTTAGTAACTTACTTCCAACTTGTTATATTTGGTCCATGTTTACTTCTCAAATCACGTTTTCTGTGTTTCCAGTCACAGTATAACATGGACTCCGGTGCTTCTATGACCTCGCAGTAAAACAAATACTTTGTTCAACTGGCAAATAATGGAGAAACCTCATAAACATATTCTGCCAGGAAGGGAGGTATAATTGAAAGGATACTACTTCTGTCCAGAGTGTAAAAAATGCATTAATGATAAGAATCTGAATGAGTCTAATGAAAACTGAATGATAAATTAACAGGTATCATCATATGAAAAGGTAAATACCACTCGCCAATCTTAGGCAGACTTTGAAAGGCATCAGTAAAGCTAATGATAAAGTTCAAAAAGGACAGAGGACAAAAATGTTGCCCACAGGATTTTTCTTTTTTGAGATCATCTCTTGTATCGGCTAATGCAGACTATGTATCTCCAAAAAGAGTAGATAATTTTAAAATTAGAAATAACATGGTATTACTTGATGTGCTACTGCCTTTCGAGTTTGGGATCCAAGAGGGTAGTAACAATACTACTGCTTATGCTTAATCTTCCGTATTTTACTTCGCTATGGAACTGGGATGCAGTCTAAATGATAAATGTTTCATCAGTAAAAATAGTCTTCTTTATGAATGATCTGCATCTGGCCACTCAGAGCAGCACTGCTGGAAAAATGCAGTCTACTGTAACACATCACTGGATCAACTGTTCTGCTACCATGAGTAATGCATTGTCATTGTCTGCATGGCTTTGCCTGTCACCCTTCATGAGCCAGCCCTATGTTATTGCAGCCTTGTCACAGTTTTTTGGTATAGTTTTTACAAGTATCATGCTTGCTGTCCTCTCAGAAGTTAAGACGCTTCCGGAGGCACCTGGAGACAAGAACAGAGCAAATCCTTTCAGATATGAACACTCTGATTTTCATCAGTGAGGCTGGCTATTTTCAATGCAATAAGTTTACTAAGTTCTTCTGAAGAACTTAGTAAAAGGGCAGAAGAAATGGATGGGGGAGAGTATCATCTTGGTTCATGATGCAGCCGGAGAAACAGCATGAGAAACAACTCTACCCTGGAAATTATTGCACCGAGAGACTTTTCCCTGGAGTCTGGTTTATATGGTAGCTACTCAGACCCATGTGCCTTTAACTATAAATGTCAACTTAAGCCATATCACAATGCCACTTTCTTTCAGTCACTATAGGTCATGTTTCTGTTTAGCTTTCAAGCTGACCTGCATTTCTTGTGGTACTCAGCAACTGCACCTCATTTTTCTGTGGGTTTGTTTTCCAGAAGTGTGTTTTACTTCTTCTGGAGAAGAGTAATTTTTATTTTAAATTGTGCTTTACCCAGCAGAATTGACACTTCCCCACAACTCCTTTCAGCTCAGCATTTATTCACCATACTCAACTCAGTGGCCACAAGCATAGAGTTACTCTTACACAGACTGCAGCTGGTCAGCTAAAACATGCTTTGTCCGCTCCAGCTACCTTTCCTGGTGAAGGCCCATAGAAGAAGCTGACTGAAACGATTATTCATTCAAAGGCAAATGTTCTCATCAGTAGTTCTTTTGTGGTGTGAATTGGGCAGGTCTACTGGGCAGTTATGTGCCCAGGACACAATGATGGTAAGAAGAAGTGCCTGTATTCTTACGAAACCATAGTAGTGTCACAAAAGGTTTCACTTCTTAGCACTGTTTAGTGCTGGTCTGGGGTCACTTCAAAAGTAGATCACTCTGCAGTCAGTCAGAAAGCTTGTAGTGTCGATCATCTGTCACAACAGAGTTTAAAAGTGATGGTGACATAGACTTATTTCTCTCAATGCGCTTAAGGTACACAAGTAGAAGTACTGAAACTGCAGTTTACCCAAACTCAGGCAAATTAACAAAAGTTTTTATTAAGAGTATTCAATATAGCACCACACAAAAGGTACACTGTGCTTTGTGTTGCCTTTAAGGAACATGCCAGAACACTTTCAAACTAGAAAAACTAATGTAAAAAGCTTTCTTGTTCATCAGCAGAGCTACTGTTTGCTGTTTAGAGAAGCTATTCTGAAAGAACCACAGCTTTTGTACATAATGTTTTAACGGTCTTCCAGGCAGATTAAGCTTGTTCCCTTACCCATTAGTTCTTTTTCATCTTCTGGGGTTTGAGCTTTTGTTTAAAAAAAATAATAAATCACTTAAGCCAAGTGCTTTCAGGAAAAGCATTCAATCCAGAACTCTTACCAGCAGATCCAACTGACAACATACTAGTCAGCTGCTAAATTCCATTTCTTGAAAAAGTAACAGAATTTCGATCAATGGTAACTGTGTGAATTGGGCTCTACGAATCAACACCAGGCAAACTGAGAAAGTTTTGGAATCAGCTCTTAATTCTGTCTTGGGCTTAAAGATAAACAAGGAGTAGGTTCTTCATAAAATTACGGATAAATTGCATCACAGAAAAAGAGATGGGTGACTTTGAAGGGTCATTTAGTCCATCTCCTCTTTCAGTACAAATTGCTATACTATAATGGCCTGAAATTATTTCAAATATAAGGTGCTTCTAAAGCCCATGTCAGGACGTTGGAACCAGATGATCTTTAAGGTTTCTTCCAACCCAACCCATTACGTTTAATTCTGAAGTATTTATTGATCCCTCACATTGCTTACATAGCTGAACTTTATTTCTTAGCCTGAATTGTTCAGATTAAGTTCTGTATATCACCTATTACACTATTACACTTAAATAGGTTTTATTTTTCCTTTCTGTAACTGAGGTGAACTGGAAATGCTTCTATTTTGCCTGAATATGGAATACACAGATGCTTCAGAACATCCTTTATTTGATGCTTCTTGCAGTTAGAGAACGGCCAGTTTGCATAAAGGGAACCTTAGCAAGTCAACAATAGTAATAGAGCCATAGTCAAATGAAAGTGTGGAATGGACCCAGTGCTAATGCATATAAAGAGAGTACTGAAAAACTTCTAGGCTTCCAGCTTCACTGACTCCAGTATGGAACGTGCTTCTTTATATTCTTCAGCTTCTTCCAATTCTTTTTCGTTTTCCTGGAATTAAAAAAAAAAACAACAAAACTGAGTACTTTGAAAATAATTGACATGGGATTAAATTTAAGAAGGTAAATATGAAAAAAAAATGGTAAAAACAGAGGAAGAGAAGACTGAGGTACTCAACAACTTTTTTGCTTCAGTCTTCACTGGCAACCTCTCTGCCAACACCTCTCAAGTGGATGGACTGCAAGACAGGGACTGGGAGAGCAAAGTCCCTCCCCCTGTAAGAGAGGATCAGGTTTGTGATCACATGAGGAACCTGAACATACAGAAGTCTATGGGAAGGAGGACCCTGGGAACTACCAACCTCTCAACCTCACCTCTGTGCTTGGAAGATCATGGAACAGATCCTCCTAGAAGCTATGCTAAGGCACATGGAGGACAGGGAGGTGATTCAAGACAGCCAGAATGGCTTTACCAAGGGCAAGTCTTCCCTCATATTCTATGATGGAGTGACTGCGTCAATGAACAAGGAAAGAGTTATGGATGTCATCTATCTGGACTTCTGTAAGGCCTTTGACATAGTCCCCCACTACATTTTTCTCTCTAAATGAGAGAGGTATGAATTGTGGATTGCTTGGTGGATGAGGAATTGGCCAGAGGGTAGTGGTCAATCACTTAATGTTCAGATGAAGGTTGGTGACAAGTGGTGTCACTCAGGGGTTTGTATTGGGCCCAGTACTGTTTAATGTCTTCATCAACAACACAGACAGTGAGACCAAGTGCACCCTCAGCAAGTTTGGGGACAACACCAAGCTGAGTGGTGCAGCTGACAGGCCTGAGGGCGAGGTGCTATCCAGAGGGACCAGGACAAGATTGAGAAGTGGGCTCGTGAACCTCATGAGCTTCAACAAGGGCAAGTCCTGCACCTGGGTTGGGGCAACCCCTGGTATCAATACAGGCTGGGGGATGAAGGGATTGAGAGCAGCCCTGCCAAGAAGGAGTTGGGGGTACTGGTAGATGAAAAAACTGGACGTGAGCTGGTAATATGCACCCACAGCCCAGAAAGCCAACTGTATCCTGGGCTGCATCAAAAGAAGCGTGGCCAGCAAATCGAGAGAGGTGATTCTCCCCCTCTACTCTGCTCTCGTGAGACCCCACCTGGAGTACTGACTGCATCCAGCTCTGGAGTCCCTAGTATAGGAAAGACATGAACCTGTTTGAGTGGGTCCAGTGGAGGGCCACAAAAATGATCAGAGGACTGGAGCACCTGTCCTATGAGGAAAGGCAGAGCTGGGGTTGTTCAGCCCGGAGAAGGCTTCAGGAAGACCTTATTGTTGCCTTTCAGTACTTAAAAGGGGCTTATAAGAAAGATACGTACAGACTTTTTATTAAGGCCTGTAGCAATAGGACAAGGGGTAATGGTTTTAAACTAAAAGAGGGTAGATATATAAGGAAGAAACTAGATAAAAGGAAGAAATTTTTTATGATGAGGATGGTGAAATACTGGAACAGGTTGCCCAGAGAGGTGGTAGATGCCCCATCCCTGGAAGCATTCAAGGACAGGTTGGATGGGGCTCTGAGCAACCTAATTCACTTGAAGGTGTCCCTGCTCGTTGCAGGGCAATTGGACTATATGCCCTTTAAAGGTCTCCCTTCCAACCCAAACCATTCTATGATTTGGTGAAACAAGGGCTAGATAATTATTGAAAACACTGCTTCTACATGATTCAAAGCACAGGTAATTTCTTTTGTCCTACTTAAGGTCCAGGATAATGGTGTCATGTGTGAGTAGATGTGACCTATGCATACCTTTATTTCATTCTGTTAAATATTTAAAATGAAGGACAGCATAATTGGAACGAATAACAACTGACCTCAAAACAAGCATACCATTACGAAAAAGCTTAAGCAGACTGACAATTCAAAGAAATATACTATACAGCTGATTTTAATAAAAGCACTTGAAGGTGAGGTAAGCACAGAAAGCAACCCTTGAAGACTCCCAAATTCTTAAGAACAACAGTAACTCCCCCCCCATTCCTTGTTTTAAGTTTGTCCAGCACACTGTATGAATCAACAGAACCACTTCTGCATGCCACTGAAATCTGGACCATCCAACTCTCAAGTAGCAAACTGAATGACAAAAGGACCCTAAATCCTGCCATGTACTGAGCATTTATTCTGGAAAATAGTAGAGACATGCTACCTGAGGATGTCTCCTTAAGTTTTCCTTTGAGAATAGTTTTGCATTTTAGCCATCAAATGCATGTATTTTAGGATATGTATTTTCAGCCTCACAGTAGCATTTACACGTGTAAAATGATGAGAAGTCAGCTTTTAAAATAAGCATGATGATCTCCAAACTTAGTTTTGTTTCAGTGAATCTATTTGTACAAGATACTATTTATTCCTGCAGGTATTCATATCTTAAAAACGTGGCACTAGTGCTCACCTCACTAATAAATCACATAAGTAGTACTTGACAAGGACTCAGCTGTCTTGTTTCTTGTCCATAGTAAAATAAAAAACATTAAGCCAAAGTATTTTGACTATTTCAGTTCATTACAAACATATTATATCACTACAAACATATTACATTGTCGTGGTTTCGGCCGAGTTTACCAAAACAGGACTGACAGATGGCCCTTCCCCCCCCTTCCCCCCCCTAAAAGAGGAGAGAGGAGGAGAAAGAGATAAAGGAGATTCAGAAGTTTAGAATGAACTAAACTACTTTAATGAAGAATTAATATTAAAATAAAAATAAAGAAGAAAATAATGAAATAGATACAATATATACAAAACCATATCAAGCTCCCAGGATGACAGTCACATCACCGGCAGGCACTGGGGAAGTCCCAGACTGGACTCAGTGATGAATGGGAACTGGATTCCAGCTCTGGAGTCAGGAACACACGGATCGGGATCAAAGGCAGATGAACAGACAGACTCCTCTCTGGACGTCGGCCATCGCAGGAAGGGGGCTGACCCTTTGATCCCTCAGCCTTTATACTGAGCATGGGGCAGATGGGATGGAATACCCCAGTTGGTCAGGTTTGGGTCACCTGTCCTGTCCACTCCTCCCCACCGATGTGACCCCCCTACGTTTTTTCCGTTTCCGACCCTCTAAGGGGGCAAATAACGAAATTGGCTGACCTTGGTTGTTATAGCAGTAAGTATAAGCAAGGGCCTCCCTGCATACCATTCCTTGGCATGGAGCACAAACATTGGGCTTATCATTCTGAGAACGAGCAGTTTTCTCCACAATATGCCGTTAATTTCAGTGAGTTAGAGGAGGCCTAGCTAGGATGTAAAGTCACAGAACAGAAAATTGGTTTGGTTTTACTTCAAACCGGGACATACATAAATCTACATGATCTAGAAAACTACCTAAAGCATGTGAACTGTTTTTTCTGGTCACGTAACTCGCACAGGAATTCAGAGTCCATTCTAACAGTTTAGTATTTAAGTGTACATTGAGTGTATATGACCTTAAAGACAGCTTCTAATTGTCTAACACACACAGTTTTCATATACCGAAGGCCAAGTCTGCAAAGACAGTTATCTAAAATTAAATATTGGTATATTAGAGCATGCTAGTCTTGGGACTTATAAAAAGTAGTTCTTAAATCCAGTTCTAATATGTTGCAATTGCACTGCAGACAAGCATGGTTATCCAAGCTCATCAAGGCATTTCTTGATCAGTGTCTTTTGGTGCTATACTTACTAGTAGTTGAGTAAGATCTGCATGTGCAACTTCTAATCTGCGCTGGCAGTCTGGAATCATCATTCGTGACTCTTGTAAAATCTCGATCTGTGAAAATTATAAGCCAATGAAATAAGACTGTATTCCAGAATGGATTTTATTTTTTAAGATAACTATTTACTCTAACAAAATCAGTAGTCTGGTCATCATCTAGGAACTTCAGAACAGTTGTATGAATTTTCTGAATAGGCTTTTTTATTAAACAACACTCACTTAGCATAATTGTTTAAAACTTTGTTAATTTACAGGACTCTTCCATTTACTTTGTGCTTAAATAAACTTAAAGTATTAAGTGCACAAGAATCACAAGAATATTTAGAATAATTTGGCCCTTAGCAGAAAGTACTGTCTGATAAGCTTTCCATACAGCATTTGTTAAAAAGGCTATTTAAAACAAACTTTGTCCTGCTGTCATGAAGCAGCTTCATCCAAAATGGGATCAGCTGGTTATATAAATATCTCCTGCATCTTTTGGGTAATAAAGAAAAACAGTGTTCAGATAATACCACATAGAGATAATTACTGCATGAAAAAAGTTATTGAGTTATTGATCACATTGTGTGCACTCTGCAGGAGGCTCTGACTGAAAGACAAAGGTAAAGAAAAATGAAAAGCAAAGACCAGCAGGCTCATATTTTTGATGCTTATCATGCATAAAAAGTTATTACTTATCCTTGTGCTTCATTTTAGGAGAAAGATTATTCTCACCATGCACTTTGAACAAAATTACTAAACTGGCACCCACTGAATCTGAACATCCTGCCGCCTCCTACAGAAAACAACTTCAGATTTATACAAGGGAACACTTATTTCATGGAACGTTTCTGGATCTGAAATTCAGCCGCTGAGGAGAAAAGGTGTACAGAGTTGCTCAGTAATGTTAAATCTATTTAGAAATGAAAATCAGTTAGACATTTAAACATGAAACCTCTTCTGCATTCAGGATGACCTGCACCAGACGGTGTTACCTTTAAATGGCTTACTTCATTCTGTCATTCCTATGTTGTGTTATCCTTTCAGTATTAATGCTGCTGTACTGAAGGGAACACTGTCATTGTAAAAGGGAAGATAAGCTACAGCTAAGACTGTATTTCCGCATACAGGAACACCTTATGTAGTAAACGATTATCACCATGTTTTTAAGTGTCATATATTTAAGTCCTTAGTTCAAGTTATTTTTGAGAGAAAGGGTTTAAAACCTTTGTTTCTAATTTTCTTTCAGGGAATCTGGGGCAAAACTTGTCTTTTTTAATGAATGATGGGTGAAAAATGTTATAAAAAAAAATTTAAGCACCCCCAAGTTCTAGTTCTCATTGGTATTATCACTTTTAAGCATTCAGTGTTGGACTGTATTAAAAATAAGACTAGGAACTCTGCATATTACCCTTTCAGCAGTGAATGAATAAATAAAGGTTTGTAACTTCCATAGAGTGAGGTGTGCCATAAACTGCATGGGATGGTGCCTTCTGCTTTATGTACTACAAATTTGTTTCATAAAGAATACCTACAGGGGGAAGAATATCTAATAATGACTTCCTTGGATCAGTATTGCTAAATAGTTGTGTATTGTAAAGCTAGTAGATGATATGGAAAGTAGTAACTTATTGGATATATGCCACTCAGTAAGCGATCTGGGAAAGCATATAAATCTAGAATCAGTAAGCTGTAGTCCTGGCTGCTCTAAGAAAAGAACAAAACTACTACAATCACTTTGTTCAGAACAGAATTTGACTGAGGGCCAAAGGGCTACCTGAATTTTATTTACATTTTCCTGCAGTTATGCAATAATAAATAAAACACAGAAGGATGATAAATCCTGGAACTACATTCAGTAGGTGCAAACAGTTACAGACTGTAACAGGAATTTGGTGGAACCAAGATTATTAGTTAATCACCAAACTTTGACAACTTCTGCATAAAACACATTTTTTCAACTAATGCCTATAATCCCAGGTAGACTATTTACTGTTTCAAATGTATATAATAAAGCAAAATCAAAAGCTCAAATAATTAGCTAAACTTTAGGACTGGATTTAAAGTGTTTGCTCTCCAAATTCTATCAAACGTTCTGACTGAACTCTAAGGAAGTTATTACATGAAACTGATCTAACTTTGTGAAGAACCATAAATATCTGCAAGGTTTCTGTGAGTTACAATGCCAAATAGAAGTACTAAAAAACTGGACTAACTGAAGTGCATCTAAGTACAGTATTAAAACAAAAGCAATAAAGCACAAAAATATGTACAGGGAGAAGCAAATTGAATATGTTGTCAATAACTGCACATAGGACCAAAAGAACTATTGTGGCTACAGTAAGAATGACGTCCCCTTTCCTTTAAGCGCACTGAAACAGCCAGTTAAACAAATCTCCTCAATCAGCCACATTTCTAGCCAGTTATCTTTCAGGATTGAAGATATTTCTACTAAGGGAGCAGATGTCTGGCATCTTTCAAAAGAAAGCAGTTTGCTCAGATGTGATGGAGCTTTCTAACCGTTGGGGTGTGTTTAGCCTCTTAACTAAACACAATGTGGACTTTTGGTAAACTGGACCAGATGCCAAAGAACTGGTGTGCATCAGTGTCAGTAGCCTTCAACCTGTTTTCCATAAATTCCAGATTGCACTGACAGATAAAGCAGAAGAGATGCAAACACAGAGATCAGTTGCTTAAGTGGAAGGGCACCATAGCTAAAATCAGACAATTATTTTACCATTCAAAATAAGCACAAGGCCAAACACGAGTGTGTGAGAAACAGCTGACGAGGTGTGGTGGGTTAACCCTGACAGGATGCTGGGTGCCCACTGAGCTGCTCTATCACTGCCCCCTCCTCAGGTGGACAGGGGAGAAGAAATACAAGGAAAGGCTTGTGGGTCGAGAGAAGGACAGGGAGATCACTCACCAATTACCGTCATGGGCAAAACAGAGTTGACTTGGGAAAATTTGTTTAACTTATTACCAATCAAATCAAGAGTAGGATGATGAGAAATAGAAGACCCAAAATCTTAAAACAACTTCCTCCAACCCCTCTCTTCTTCCTAGGCTTAAGTTTACTCCCAATTTTCTCTACCTTCTTTTCCCACAGCAGCACAGGCAGACTGGGAATGGAAGTTGCAGTCAGTCCAACACGTTGTCTCTGCTGCGCCTTCCTCCTCAGGGGGCGAACTCCTCACTTTCTTCCCTGCTCCAACATGGGGTCCCTCCCACAGGAGACGGTCCTCCACAAACTTCTCTAACGTGAGTCCTTCTCACCGGCTGCAGTTCTTCACGAACTGCTCCAATGTGGGTACTTTCCCCAGGATGCGGTCCTTCAGGAATGGACTCCTGCAATGTCATCATGACAACATCTACCTGGACTTATGCACAGTGTTCGACACTGTCCCACATGACATCCTGGTCTCAAAATTGGAAAGTCATGGATGTGATGGATGGACCACTCAGTGGATAAGGAACTGGCTGAATGACCGCACTAAAAGGGTTGTGGCTCAATGTCCAAGTGCAAGCCAGTGACGAGTGACGTTCCTCAGGGATTGGTACTGGGACCAGTGCTGTTCAACATCTTTGCTGGAGACATGGACAGTGGGATTGAGTGCACCCTCAGCAAGTTTGCCGACGACACCAAGCTCGGTGGCGCCGTCAACACGCTGGATGGAAGGGATGCCATCTAGAGGGACCTGGCCAGGCTTGAGAGGTGGGCCCATGCAAACCTCATGAAGTTCAACCAAGCCAAGTGCAGTGTCCTGCACCTGGGACATGGTAATCCCAGGCAAAAATTCAGGCTAGGCAGAGAGCAGATTGAGAGCAGCCCTGAGGAGAAGGACTTGGGAATGCTTGTGGATAAGAAGCTTGACATGAGCTGGCAATGTGCGCTGGCAGCCCAGAAAGCCAACCACATCCTGGGCTACATCAAAAGAAGCGTGGCCAGCAGGTTGATTCTGCCCTCTACTCTGCTCTGGTGAGACCCCACCTGGAGTACTGTGTCCAGCTTTGGAGTCCTCAACACAGGAGGGACATGGACCTGTTGGAACAGATCCAGCAGAGAGCAAAGAAAATGATCAGAGGACTGGAGCACCTCTCCTATGAAGACAGGCTGAGAGAACTGGGGTTGTTCAGCCTGGAGAGGAGAAGGCTCCAGGGAGACCTTGTAATGGCCTTCCAGTACCTAAAGGGGGCCTACAGGAGAGATGGGGAAGGACTCTTTATCAGGGAGTGTAGTGACAGGAGGAGGGGTAACAATTTTAAATTGAAAGAGGGGAGATTTAGATTAGATATTAGAAAGAAATTCTTTACTGTGAGTGTGGTGAGACACTGGAAGAGGTTGCCCAGAGAAGCTGTGGATGTCCCATCCCTGGAGATGTTCAAGGCCAGGCCAGATGGGGCTTTGAGCAACCTGGTCTAGTGGGAGGTGTCCTTGCCTATGGCAGGGGGTTGGAACTCAATGATCTTTAAGGTCCCTTCCAACTCTAACCATTCTATGAGTCTATAACTAATTAATCAGGGAATATAAAGACACAATACGCTGGGCTAGGATGGTGGCATAGAGTCATAGGGAGGAGGGCAGCATAGGTGATGTATGAAAAAGCTAGGTATAGAGAAGGCAGAAACTTGAAGGAGATACAGCATGAAGGCGAATGCAGAGGGGAAAAAAACCCCAACGTCCACAAAAACTGCAGGAAACCAAGTTTTATTCGTTCTACTTTCTTTGAAGCAACTTGTTTTATTTTCACATGGCAGGCCCAAAAGAAGTTTGAGCTATCCACAAATACAGGATAGTAGAGCACACTGCAATCTGTTGTAGGTTGAGTTGTCAAATACATTGATCAAGACACTTCTGAAGGACCTCAAAGAAAAGCTTGTAGTGAAGAACTGGAGAACATTACTTTGTTTCTGAAGTGATTGAGTGTTCCAAGAACTGAAATGGCTCTGGATCAACCACAAAACACCTACCATTTGTAGCATGAAAGCTGGAGGAGGACAAAACCCTCTAAATCTAATGCCTCGGTATTTCAAATGAGCTTTCTCTGCAGCTCCTCTCAGGTGAGGGCTAATCCTGTTTCTTCTAAAGCAGATTACTTTAGGATATAAAAGGCAGAAAGGTTCCTTTGCTCTTTTTGGAAAGCAGTTTGTCAGTGAGAACACCACATGACTTGAAGCTAAAAAACAGAGATACTTTTCAGGGGACAGAAGCAAAACTCCATGTCCTCCACTGAAAAAGTTTTTAATTAAATATGCTGTATCATGAGTTACAGATACTGCTCCTTTAAAATTAACTTAGAGGACGATAACGGAATTATCCATTACATGAAGTTGTCATTTAATCAGCAGGCAGCACATTTTCTTCCAGCAACTCAAAATTCTACCTGAACAGATCCATGTTGAGGCAAACGTAAACGACACCCTGTAAACAGGTGAGAGGTGGTAAACATCTGAATGAAAAGGTTTCTTTGGAGTGGTGTAAAGAAAACACTGAGAAAAGAATGGTTCAACCTTGTTAGAACAAATAGCCAAATTTTCTCTCTGTGCCCCCTCCTCCAAGTTTTTGTGGGGGAGGTTAAAGTGGAGGAGAGGCTAAGAGGGTTGGGTGGTTTTTTTTTTTCTGTTGTTGGGGTTTTTTGGTTGGTTGTTAAGATAAGATATAGATCCTGAATCCGTGCTTATTGTAATGCATGCTGTGCTAAAAGTAGCAGGCTGCTTAGGAGATGTTTTAGATTAAGCTTGAAGGTTTGGGAGGAATCCCCCTTTTGTTTTGTGGAGGTGAAATACCTGGCAAAATATTTGTGCTAAAATCAGAAGCAGAACAGACATGGGAAGTTCCCTAGATAGACAGAAGGCAGGAAAGTCAAGTGAGGTTTTTTTCCTCCCTCTAGAGCAGAGGAAAAGTGAGGCCAGCTGAAAAAGAAATTAATCATGTCCCATCTCAGTGGCAGGTCTTTTCTACCATAGGAATGTTGCCATACTGACTTATTCCAAGTACTGCACAAGTGCCTTTAATCCTCATCATAAAGCCTGGAATCCAAAAGGTAGTTACACCTGCCTAGATAAAAAGGAAAACAGAAGGGGAAAGGAAGCGCACAATAATGATTTTTCATCATTTGGTCCCTTCCAGAAAGTACATTGGGCAATAAAACAGAAGTTTGAAAGCACTTTTTAATACCAGTTATATATTAGGAATATTATTTTGTATTAAGTCCAGAGAATTCCAAGTTGTTAGATTTTAAGGAAACAAACTGTACTTGTTAAAGATACTGTCCAAATACATAAGGGGGTGCATTAGACCCTTCATTAGCATTTCCACTGACTCTTTACCTAAGCAACTAGAACTAGAGTTCAGATTATTATGGAAAGATCATCTATTCTTAGGAAAAAAAACGAAATAAAACCAACTTATGAAAATAATCAGACTGAAGTGAAACTGTGTTTCACCTAATGTTACTGTACTTGACTGGTAAGAAGACTGAAACTTCATTTTAACAATTTGGGTAGAGGGTGGAAAGAGCTAAAGATGTAAAAAGCCAACTGAGCTAGAAGGAGTATTTGTTTGATGGTAAACAGATATTTTAAAATGAAAAAGTTACAGACATTACAATGTTCCTTTCGGCCAAAACTCCAGTAACAAGATTAGCAGCAAAGTCTCGTCTTCCACAATATTTTTCCAAAACAACATGCACTGTTTCCAGATGATTTTCTTTTTAGCTGTTCCAGGAGATACTCTACCTTCAACTCAACAAAGCAAGACAAATATTGCTGTTTTCACTAATACTTGCAAAAACCTGTGTATTAGCAAGATGTACTTTATGTATAGTTATGTACACTTTGGCATGCAGATACTAAATTCTGTTAAGTCCATTAGATTTTTTTTTCATCTGGAAATGACATTACATGAGAAGTAATTTGGAACTGCAGGATAACTATTTTTTAAAAATGAAAATTTATCGTTTATCAGTAAAAATGCTGACTTAACAAAAACTCCAGAGCGTATCTACAATCCTACTTAGAGGAAACAAGGAGTAGATACTTCAGGCTTTTCCCACACTAACAAGCCTCAAGGTAAAAGCATTAGATGGGGAAGGATGTTTATTTATGTACGAGACACATCAACAACCAGAGAAAACTATTGGCTCCCACCATCAGTCTGCACTCATAAGCAACCACAGTGTAAAAAGTTTCCATTACAGATAAAGTATTATGAAGCTCTGTGTAAAATCTTCATATATTGAGGACCATCACAACTGGTAAAACATAAGGCGTCATTGCAAAAAAATCCACACTGAGGTACAATTGCATTACTTGGTGCTACTAGTTAGGGTTCTTCATGACCCTCTACAGAAACTATATGCAGAATTTACATGTGGTAGAATACATCAAAAGCCTTTTAATATTTTTTCCTAAATTGTACAAACCTGGTAATTTTTTTAATAAAATAGTTCTGTTTTTAATAAGATTGTTTTCAATTTAGTATTTTATTAAAGTATCATGGTTGATGATAGTGTAATTTTGAGAAATAAAAATGTATGAAAAAACTATTTCATATCCTTTTTGTTCCAAGTATTGTTCTTCATTTATGGTTTTTTTTCTGCCAGTTTGGCTTGAATAAATTGTTACTAGCTTTCCCCTAAATTCTAAACTTCTCATCTGCCTTTCACAGACAAAAAAATGAATGATAGCAAAGTGGTTATATTTTGTATTGTTTTAAAAAAAAAAGCTGTAACTGAGGGAAAAGGGCTTCCTTGCCCCATAATGCTAGAGATTCTTTCTCCGTGTTATACAAGTAGTTCTCCCTCAGCTCAGATTCAGCTGAAGTACATAAGTTGAGACACAGCAAGTAGTGCAAATACAATGTGCACCCAGGACAATGGTAATACACGGGTGTTATGAGTGAAAAGCAGGTGTGTGTCCCTCAGGGACAAGGCACAAGACTCAGCAAATGAAAGCTCTGGCTTTATTGAAAGCATAGTGTTACCACAGTGGGAGCCCTGGCACACCAAGATTAATCAGAATGGGGACCCAACACAGCAGAGCCCTGCTCGGGGGTGAAGCTCAAAGGAAAGCGCTGCAGGGGTGGATAATAAAAGTTGAGCCGATTAACATATTACACATATGCAATGTCCTGTTTTGGTTATTAGTGAACTCAGTGATATAATGCAGATGCTGTCGTCCAAATTCCATGGTGATCATGCAAAGGTCAGGGCAGATGAGGGGGGAAGCAAACTATCCCAGGTCACCATAACAATGAGATAGAACATGCTTAGGACTCTACATATTCAGATGGGAGGAAAGGAACTACCCTGAGTTACCATAACAAAGTCTTCTCACACCCTACAAAGGAGTCTTCAAATTATAATCTTGGTGAGAGCACACCAGCACTGTGAGCAAACTGTCCTTTTTTGTTTCTCTGAATCTGAATCTGCTCCTCATTAAGTAAGTCTTTCTGAACAGTGCAGGGGAAGGCTGGTGTCTAATAACTCCCAACTACCCTAGCTGGTTACTGCCTCAGCTAGCGATCACCTGAATTTACAGGACCACAAGCTGCCCCACTGTACATGAAGTTAGGAGAAAAATACTGAGTCAAACCCTAACCATTGTTCTACAAAAGGACTGATCCCTCCTTACAGAGCAGACATATCCTCTAAAGTCTATAGAAGCTGTAGGAATGGCATTATAAATTTTAAAGTTAAATTTCCCATAGTCACTTCTGTACTGCAGAGTTGTAACTAGAAAGCTAAATAAGAATAATAGTACCTTAAGAAGTAAGCAATGCTTTTAACCATCCCTCCCCCAACTCTGGATTTATTTGTTTATATGTATCTGATTTAGTGACACCTCAGCTAAAATAATAGTTAAAATTATTCTCCTAGTCTGAAATGATTGAATTCATTTCCATCCCCCAAATGTTACTTTACATTACTGAAATAAAGACTACAACCACATTTTAAAATAAATAGTTTCAGATTAGGAATTACTAACTAAAAGCAATTCTTAAAATGTCTAACTACACATTTTCCCTGAAGAACTTCTCAAAGTATTAACTCTAACCAAAATATGGTTTTGAGCAAACTCTCCTTGTATTACATAATTTTTTTACAGTAACAGATTTGATCCTATGAAAAATGTGTATATTCTTTCTGAGCCTCCAAATTCTTCATAATCTAAAATATTAACAACTTCCAGAATGCAAAGTACACTATAAGAACATGACATGAAGACATCATTGGAGAAACTGATTGTTTTCAAAGCAGATCAGGCAATTTCTGAATTAATTAAGACTGTTGTCTGTGAAGGCTTTTGTCACTGGTTTCTCAGAATACCTTCAAGTACTGTGTAACATTTCATTTCACAGCAGAAGTTCACAGCCTCCACTGTTTTTGACTTTGATGATATCTTGCAGGTCACTGCAGAAATACCACGGTGCAGTCAAATAATCTGATGAATGGGGGACACTAAAAATGGGAATTGCATTCATTAGTTCTTGTTAGCACCAGCGGATCTTCAGAGAGACTACTATTTTGTAGGACCTTGGAGCCTCAGTCAGTGGTGAGGAAGACACAGCTAAGCTCTACAAATGCAATTCTTTATTTGTATAGAAAAGTTCTTTATTTGTATTTCTTTCCCATGACATAATGAAAGCAAGGTAGGACATACACACATGAACTGAAATCTCAATTTAATAAAACGGTCATTTTAGCTTGCTCTAAAAGGGCCTTCTCCGATCTTGTTTTCATTAGTCTGTTATATTTGAGGATTTTTTTAATCTATTCTTCCATTGTTTAAAAATGAAGATGGGAGAACAGTAGGTTTTATAACACAAGGCCATGAGACTATTGAAACAAGTGAAAATACCTCTTATTTACAGTGTCAGTTTCTGTGAAGATTTAAGAGAAAACATCTAGGAAATGCTTGAGGAAAACAATATAGTTAAAACATATTTAGTTGAAAGAATATAAAGGCCACTGTTAAACACAGACACGCCACACTTCTGTAAAGAATGAACACAGATCTCCCAAACCCAAGCCTTTTTCATAGAGAGGGAAACTTGACACTCCATCTTCCAAAAGGGCATATACCAACTGTCTGCTAGCACTGTCCTTTGTGGGGAATTTTCCCAGAAAAATTTAATCATACTGTAATAATAGTGACACTAAACCATACTCTTGAGCAAATGAAACTACAGCATGCACCTTGCTGGTCAGTGACTTTGTTACAAACTCTAGCCACTACTAGGAGCAGCTACATACCCATTGCTCTCCCTCTCCAGGTCTACGATTTTACCAAAGGGATACCACTGTACTCAAAAGTTGAAATGTTTCTTGTTCATATTAACTATAAAGCATCCTAACTTCACTGTAACATTTGCACTTACCAGCAAGCACTTAGTTTACCTAAATGCACCCAGACCATGTATTTTCAGGTTCTTGGTATTTCTAAGAAAGAGAGTTCATGATGGCTTCATACACACTGTTAGCGAGTGACAGCCATCCTGACCCGAAGTGCTAAGTAATACATATGCAGTCTCCTTATAATTTAACAGTTCTGGAGGAAAGGAAGTTTCTACCAATGGTTATCATGACTTTTATAACTGACAGGATTTTAGTCTAGTATTTACATAACAGGAGTCTAGAAAAAGATACAGGAGATTTTTTTTTATTTTATTTAAAGATGACTATGATTAAATCAAAGCAAAGAAGGATTATGTGAAACCAGTTTTAACATAGTTTACCTGCTTCTTAATTCCATAATCATCACATGCTTCAGCTTTCATTTTTTCAATCTTTTCTTCTTGCTGTTTTGCTTCTTTTTCATACATAACTTTTTCTTTTGCCAATCTGCAATTAAACCAAGTGATTATGTTAATCTAGTTCTATTACAGTAAAGTTACACCACTGATAACAAAAAACCTCCTGACAGCTGCAGACCTATAGGGTAATACATAGTTTTATTAAAAAAGGCTCTTTATTAAAAAAGGCTCTTAACCACTGCAAAAATCTGCACCTAGGAAATGCCGAATTTAACTATAATGTATAATGATTCTTTTAAGAGTAGTTTAAATTAAAAATATTTTTAAAGATTCTGTGTGTACTTATCCATTTGGAATATCCTACAAAGCTATATATTGGTATTTCATTTCAAATACATAACAGAAACCGACAGCTGCCTTGTAGATCTAGATGCCTGCTAATAAAGACAATAGTACAGGGAAGAAAGCTAGCTACCTCAAAAAAAACCTCACATTACAGGTTGCCAAACCAAACAGTATTAAGATGTCTGCAAAGACAACATTGTTATCATCAGCATTTGCCAGAGTTTCTCAACATCACCTAGGTTCTGACAGTTTTGTGACTGACCCACATTGGCTGTTGAGCCGCCTGGCCTTTCCTCTTTCCTATTCACTGCTAAGAAACACCACTGCACCTGCATTTTTAGATGAATAATGATGGACATCCTTCTTAGTAGTAACTTTTTTCAAAGCTACAACATGTAAATGAAAAGAAACAGCACTTTCAGGTTCACAAACTATGATCCCAGAATTTTTTTTTCTTCCCGATCACTACACTTTATGCCACTAAATGCATTATTTCCCATACTAGTTTTACTAGTTTTCGTACAAAATAATGGAAAGCAAAATTCCCAAATAACACATTAGCCTGATAGTCTTCTATTCCTCAGAGTACTTCCTCCATTTACCTTGATGCTGGTTGAGGGATATAGACGAAAATAACAAGTCCATAATTTACATTATAGCAATTTTCTTTATTGCCTATCTTTCCAAGGGAAAAGAATCCATCTTTTAATCCTAATAACAGACCCATGCTTTGCAGCAGGACGGTTTTTGCTAGCAAGCATAGATTCAAGAGTAATGCAAAAAAATTTTTAAGGTCAGAAGGGAATATTAAGATAGTCCAGTAATTTTTACATTGCAATTCCATTATCAAACAATATTTGTTGTTACTGCAATTTTGCTGTTACATCTCCCACTTTGTTACGTATGTTGATTAGGTATATGTTGGATTATGTAACACTAGATCTGGAGCAAAACCTCCTTCAGGATCTGAAGAATGATGAAGTAATTTCTGGTCAGCTAATTCAAGACCAAAACAAACACTGTGATGCTACTGCAAACCTGGGAGTGTGCCAAAGAAAATCCTTCCCAGAACAAGAATAAGCACCACATCAGCCTATATAGGAGAGATTGTTTAAGGAGAACTTAACAGCCAAAAGAACATAATCAGATCCGAGAAAGAAAGAATATTATACAAATCAAAAGAGAATAAATAAAGGTCTTGTAGAGAGCTTCATGGTCCCGTTAGCACATCAGAGCAAATTAATTCCTAATTTGTCACAGTTAAGTGCACTACTAGAAGTGCTGCTGAGGATGGACAGAGCAGTACTGGGGTGACAAGAACCTTTTGTGAATAGAAGCTGCCACAAAAGCACCACTGCAGTAGTATCTTGAGAAAAATTCCAAAATACTGATACTGCAACAGCAGGAACTCTCCCAGCTTTTGTTAGAGTTTACATAATCAAAAATAGTTTTGCTAAAATGCCCTTAAGCTGTGGCTCCTCAACAGTTGTTCTAAGCTGGACTGTGGCAACACAACCTGAACTGGTTTCAGCCCCCATGGAATGACACCAACAGGAAGGGCTTTCAGTCTTATGAAGAAGCTTTAGCAGCATGTAGAGCATGTACTGCAGGTATCACCTAGGCCAGTTTCTACAAGTCAGCCAAGTACTATCTTTGACAAGTAGTACTGGGGAAAGACAGCAGCCTAACTACTAATAATAAAGACACTAAAATCAGGGGCTGCAATTCCAACTACTAGAACTAGCTCCAGTATTAGCATCAGCAAATATTGATTTAATAGAGGATGAGTTAATTGTTTGATCAAGCTTGCTTGATTTAATTCCAGACAGTATTATTTGCTTTGCTATTTTTAGGTTCCAAAAAAGTTAATTTTAATCAACCTGTAAGACAGATGATTTTTTTTTGGATGAGAACAGCAAATTCCCTGAGGGGCATGGGGAGAGAAATATGATTAAATGCAGTTTTTATGCTGATTCACTTACTGAAACATGTATGCCATTGAACTAAAGGCAGTTTACATCGCTAAACCCAGCATTTTTTATTATTTTATTTTTTGGCTAAAAAAATCAGAGGCACAATGTTTGTCATTACTTATGTTTCCATATCACATTTTTAAATTCAAATCTCCCTGTATGCACACTAGCTTTTCAATCTGACTCCTATTCAAGTTTGCTCACTTTTATCAAACTGGAAAGGACTGCATGTTCTAGCCTAGTTTAGAATTAAATTTAGTGTGATTTTTTGCCCACCTTTCTTATATCTGGATACTTAAGAATTGCATCCATATTTATCTACCTACTTCTATTTCTGTACTAATTGTACATTTCAGAAGCAGAACTTGAAATCTTCTGCTTCCAAAAAAGGAAACACATGAAACCTCAAACATGAGACTGTTTTCTGTGACAAATTTTCCATTGCACTTTGCTCAGTAATCAGAATTGTCCAATTTAACGTTCAACTTATTATTCATAAGACTGGGATGCTGATGTTTAATGCTATTAAGAAGTTTTTATTTGAAAACATTTCCTGTACTAGATCCTTCCTCTAGATGTCATGAAGCCATTTCTACTGAACATGTAGCTCAGGGAGATGCTAAATTACATCAATAGCTTTCTTTTAAAAGGAAAGTGAAATTTCATAATGGAGCAATGTTATCCCTTAATAACATCTTAAAGATTTCAGCCGAATTCTGCACAAAAATACTCACGTGATACTTTGCTCCTCTCTTCTTGCTTTACCCTTTGTCTATCTAGAAACAGGATCCTGGGTTGGGTTGGTTTGGTTTTTTTTTTAATTTGTTTTGGTGTGGTTTTGGGTTTGGTGGTTTTTTTTTTTTCCTCCTTCTTAGATTAAAATGTATACTAAACCAGAATCTTTATATAAGGTGTGATCATACACAGTGAACAGAGCAAACAGTTCGGTAGGTACCAGAAAAAGCCAGACCATAATCTGTTGCATTTCAAGTACACAGGTCATTTACAGATCAAAAAAACCTGCAACCACAAAAAACACTACAAGCATAACTTTAGCACACATTCCACAGTGACATAGAAATATAAGCTGCAGTAACTTTAATCGGAAGAACCCAGAAGGAATCAGTGTAGATTACTTCTTATCATAGTTGTATAGTACACATATATACACATAAATTGTATATACTTGTACATATGTGATAAGGCTTTATTCTATAACAGACAGTTCTTTAAAATATCTTATTGTTTTAAAGCAATCTGTCATCTGATACCCATCTCGTACCCTATCATTAGCCTTATTTCAGCTACACAATATCCTGCATACCGTAATAGCTCTTCCAGTAAACCGAGCATTTATCACCAAAATGTTCTATACATTTTAAGGCATACTGTGTTAAGAAATATTGTCATCTCTACAAACAGTTCTCTTAAAATTACGTATCTATATCTTCATTTTAGAAATTGTTTTTTCTTTTTGTCTTTTTGGTAAAAATGATCCTGGTTTTAGTAGTCTTTATACACAGAATTTGGATGGGCACCAATAGCACAGAAGGGTACTCAACCTTTTAAAAAGAAAAAAAAAAAATCTTAACTTTGGTCACAAAACAGAAATTCTAGTCCTTTGTGTACTCAAAATAAAAAGGCATAAATTACAAGAGGTATCCTCTCAGTTACTTTAAAATGCTATTGCATTTTTCAATTCTTCTGAAGTACAACTATGACATAT
>NC_133616.1:26320341-26357841 GCF_964106895.1 Numenius arquata | reverse complement strand
ATCTCCTCTTGTACACACAAGGATTCTGGGTGAAACATTAGTTGTCAAAGACAATCTTTAGGAATTTATGTTATTAAAAAAAAAAAGAAGTATCACATACTTGCAATGTGACTTAGGAGTTTCTCATTCACCTGAGCAGGGGGAGCAGGCAAAGCAACCAATAAACCATTCCGCAGGCTTCCACTACTTTCATCACTATCAACATTTTCAGTTTTCAGAAAAAAAAAAAAAAAGAAGAAAACATTCTACTGAATGCTTCCATTTTCAAAAGTGTGTGTACACCAGCAAGGGAATTGTCTAACTTGGGTCCACTCTACTTTGAACTTTGTGTTGAAAGCGGAATTGGGTTTCTCAAATTCCTGAAAACACTGCTTTAGGAATTTATTTGGACTCCCTATTTGTGATTATTTAATTAAACAGAACTAGATCTATTAATGTGAATTCTCAGAGATCCTCCGAGCCACTTCAAGCAGTCTATGGTTTTCATCTGCTGATAACTATAACTATATAAGGTATCATTCTTCAGAAATTATAGTTGCCAAGCAAACATACCTTCCATTCACTCCAAGGAGTTTGGCCAGTACATTTCCTATATACTGGTATGCTCTCCCTCCTTCCTGACACACAAAGTCAACATCTACCAGAACTCGTGGACATCCACATGAATGTCTTAAACATCTATGTGACATTACGGTGTCATGAACTTTCTCCTGCCAAGAGTTATGAAAATTTTATTTAGAAGGCTTGAAGATATTCTTATTATTAAACCAAGATGTCACAGTCCTATAAAACAAGGGCTTCATTTTTACTGTCTACCTAATACCCACAAGAGTTCCGAAATCGGCCAAGAGTCTTCCTCTAAATTACGCTTGCAAACCAGTGCCCATAGTTTCATAACATAAAATGTACCTGTAAGGTTGATCTGTTCTGGAAGCAATACAGGTCGTTCTTACATCATCTACAAGATGCAGAAAAGTCTCTGAGAAGCAGATAGAGAAACCTTCTCAAGTCCAGTTTTTCTCAAGAAGTCTACAAAAGATCCAAGCATTCAACATCAACATGGATCTCTTCTTTCTATTTTTGACATGTATTCAGTATTCCCTTTGGCTATAAAGTTTTTTGTCACACTTCAGTCTTTATCCTGAAATTTCAAGATGAGGCCTCAAATTTTAAGATAGCAATGTTTTTGCTTTTAAAAAAAACCCAACAAAAAAAAACACACAACAAAATTGCTCTAAAGATTATGTTACTTAAAAGTTAGAACAAAGAGACAGCCACAATCCAAATTAGTGGGATAATATATTTTGCAGTTGGGTCAGATGTTAAAAAAATGCAAAATCTGTAACGAAGTTTAATTTTTAAATATATTTTGTTACAGTCTCCATATCCCATTCTGCTTTCTAGCCAGTGTTACAGTTCCATGGACTATCAGGAAGAGAGCTTTTGATTAGAGGCACCTGGTACATAATTAAGGTACCAACTAGTGACTGACATTTTCCTTTTGTTTTCCCCTTTTTATAATAAGTCTACTGACAAAAAATTCTCAAGTCTTTCCTCTCCTTGGACACCCAAAGTCAAATACGTAAAAACTGACAGACAACTGCAAACAACTAATATTAGCTCATTTTAATATTTCAAGTTTCTATTTATAATAGCTCTTTTCAGCCTTCAGAACTCTACATAAATGTTCAATAGAAGTGAAGACTCCAAAATACCTGGCTTAAATCTACTGATAAGCAGCTTGTTTTCCTGTTATTTTTCATGGACCCTGAAGCAGAAACCCACACCCCCAGAATCAGAGAAAGAAAAGTCCCCCAAAAACCCCCAATTTTACTGGTTTCTGCCATTCTTTCAAAATGAAAAAGAAGAAACACATGATCTAGTTGTTCTGGACCTTGTTTCCAGTGCCAGCCAGTAGTTCACTACTAGGTAGAGAGTATAAAGAAACAAAACAAGTCTGAAGTGACATTTCCTGTGGTATACCTGCCTATAGAAATCAACTTGAGGACTTTTTAACACTGTAGAACAAAACTAAACCATCAATGTTTAATAGACAACAGGTCAGCTCCTGGCTGTGGCTGCTGCCCTTTTAAAATCCTTTACACGTTTGACTTTCGCATCACTTAACAATCAATTCCACAATTTGCGTGTTCTGTGTAAAAAACAGTTTTATTACTTTAAAGCTGCAGACTAAACCCAGAAGAGCTCAAAGAGCTTGACAGACTCCTGAGCTAGAAGGAAAAAAAAACCACAGTAGTTCCTTAACTACCTTTTCCATACTGTTACGACTCACTTCCTCATCTATTTTCTTCTACTCACTTTCTCTCCCCCACTTCCGCTCCCAGGCTGAAGAGCAAAGTAACACAAGATGGTTGAAGACGGTGAAAAAGCTGACCACTGCTAACAGAGGTCTGCTTTCCCCAACCACCCCAGCATACATCTCTGCCAGCACTAATGCTCAAACGATCTCTCCATGAGCCAATTCAGTTCACCAAAACAGAAAGAAATTAACACAGTAAGAAAAAAAAAAAAAGCTGACAGTTTTTCTCCTGGGTTAAGCAAATTGAGCAAGCTCAGCAAAAGGTTTGACTAGCATCAGAGAACCAGCGAGGGGGAAGGAAATGAAGCCTCCGAATTTGGGATGACATTGATCTCTTAAGGGACCTCACTCCTGGTCTGTTTAGGGTGCAGAGTTGCAAGTGTTTTAAACTGTTCAAACTTCTGGTTGCTGAAAAAGCCCCAAATCTCCCTCCTTTCCCACTCCCCAAAGGTATATATGTTCCTGCCCTAGTCCTTATGCATCAATGTCAGCATCATCTCCTGTAGTTGTATCGTTAGCAGTAGTAAGCAGATTTACCTCTCTGACCATAGAAAGAGCACACAGTTTATCTGAAGGTTGACAGATAAAAAAAATGCACAACATGTGTTTTCCAAATGCATAATGAAATTAAGATCCTCTGTTAGGTAGACAAAAATTCCACCTTCTTGAGTCACAGGCAGGAGCTACTATTGCATGCCTAGAATAGAAATGGGTAAATGGTACAAGGACAGAGCAAGAACACTCCTCTTGTTATGTTTCCCACAACCTCTAGCAGTTGCCAACAAATCAGGTTCTACATAAGCTAGAACAACACCTATGTGCTTAAGCCACCAAATAAAGACTGCTCTCCAGCATTGGAGAAATCAACACAAGAAACACTTCCTTGGCTGGACTGAGCAAGCTCAGTGTAGCCCTGAAGAAGACAAGAGGTAATTTCTCAATTTTGCTATTGAATAGCTTTACTATTGAAAGGACATGCATCTCTTCAAATCTAGTGTTACTATTAACCATGGTATATACTAATATGCCATGGATCCAGCCTATGCACACAGAAAGCCCAAAGCTGACAGCAAGTATTGACTAGGTAATGAAATATCTATGCTGACTTTGTTCACACCTAAAAATCCTTAAGTGTTACTGTACAGGGTACAGCTTTTTTTTTTTTGTTACAGTATAATAAATTCCAAGTATAAACACTATGCACAATTATAACACAAGTAATTCAACAACTGCAGTAACATTGGCGCTGTGCTAATCATCACTACCTGCAGAGCTCAAACTATCAAGTATCAAATCTGCAAACTAGTTATGCACATTCCCAGGTTCGCTAATGGTACACACGGATTATAGACTGGGACCTATGAGGAAAAGTCAAGGAAGGAAGGAAGAAAGAAATACAACACTTGACACAGTTATCACTATCTGCCATGTTTTCTTAGCCATGAGTGACTACTTTCTGATTTGGACAGGACCTCAAGTTCATGCATTCATTTTCTTGACAGTGATAAAATTGTCATAAGATATAAGCTTAGAGTCAAGACGTAACCACACACAAGTATATGCATCATTTTTAGCCTCTCCTGCATCTACAGCTTACAAAACTGAGTTACCATGACATTTCAGGTTAACTTCGCAAGGTTGGCTTTTGTCAGCGATTTCTACTATGAAGACTAAGAAAATCAGTTACAGAGGTCTTTCTTTAAGTCAGAAAATTATTCAAAGTTAAGAATTACTTGGGTTTAACATTTTTATAGGATCTCTGTTACCAGAGATTTCTCTGGATCTCCAGGGCTTCAAATTCTGTCCTTGCCCCTCAACACAGTTATTTCCCAGCTCTTGCAATACATTCCTACATATTTTTTTAAAAATCCTTGCCATAGCAACAACTTTGCTCCACTGAGAAAGTCTGCCTGGCTAGGGCATCCCTGAACGCCAGCAGCCAGTGGGGGATCGGAGCTGGGGCAGAGGAATGGAAGAATCCTGAAGACCCAACCAGGATGAAAGCTCTTAGGGTACGGACCACTCAAAAGACAGAAAATGCTGGCTGGGGATAAAGATTTTTCTGAGGTACTCTAAGAAGCAACTTGGATGATTTGGGGCAAAGAAGAAACAGGCAACTCCATCAAGAGAACTGAAAGAGCATTTCTGATGGGCTGAAGACAAGACTTGGAGAGAAGTGAAAAGCTTATCAGCCCATCCTGAAAAGGCCCTGGAGTGGCAAAAATTACAGGAGAGAATGGCACGGGAACAGAATGGAAGTTGTAAACATAAAAAGCCTGAGAACTTCACTTCTAGAGAAGCAAGAACAAGAAATGGGGCCTCTGTTGTGGCAACAATTGGGGTTACCATAGATCTCCACTTCCATTTTCCCCTGTATAACTCAGTGATCATCTTCAGTCAAGACTTTTGTTTTGGAGAAAAGGCGTAGAACCTACTTCCTCCCCTCCATGCCCCCTCACCACAACTGAAGATAACCAATTGGAAGCGTGATAGTAATGAGCAAAATTAAGTAGAACTACAGTCATAATATGTGTGTAGGCAATTCACAATGCATCAGGAGAGTTAATACAGTTTAAAGAAAATGTGATGGACCTCGTGATCCCAAATGAGATTTCCACATATATGATACACATAATTTCATAAGACTTGACTCAAAGTCAAGCCAGGAGGGATTATGGTTGTTAACGTAGCTGCAACTTATTTTCTGTATACAAAGCAATACCATAAATTTAATTTTTTTTCTTTTTTTAGTTTTTCCATAGATCCACATTCTAATTCAGCACATAAAATGATTATTTGTAACTGTTTTATTCAAACAGGTGAATATATGGCTCGAAGCCATGAGTAAGAATGCCACGAAAAAAGTATGTACAATCAAAAACAAGACAACAGCACTACATGCATGCATAATGGCACGGAACTAGGGCTGCCAGTATCTGTAACTACTGTATTTCCAAACTTTTGAAAGACTGCTTAAAGAACTTAAGTTTGCAAAGCCACAGTTTTGCCTATACCCTTGCAAAAAAAAAAAAAAAAAAATCCATTCCTCCTTAGTATAGCATCACTACCGATACCTATGGCAACAAACTTGGTGCGCAACAGTTTTGCCAATTAAAATGATCACATCAATAGATTACTACAGACATGCACAGGACAATTTTGCCTCAGGAGACAGAAGATCATTGTAAATGCAAAAACAATGAGATGCCAGAATTATGCATTTCACTAGAGGCTTTTATTTATTTTTTTTAGAAGAGGTAATGGGATGGAGGAAGGAATATGAAGAAGGTAATCTGTTAAAGGTCTGACCATTTAAAATGTAAATTTGTGAGATACTTCTAAAAAGGAACCAGTGCTGAGGTCTGCTCAAAAGGTAAACGAAATCAAAATCATTAAAAGAACCACATAACAGCACCACACTATGCGATTTTCACAGCAACCACTATGCTCTTCTCACTGCTTTTTAAGAGATGTATGACTACTATTTGGTATTTCTGAAGTTTAAAGAAAAGCACCCATTGAAAAATACAGGGAAATAGGAACCCCTTCAAACAAGTAGTTTTGTTTCTGGAGACTAGAGTTAACCTGCAATTATCCTTCAAGTAATTATCTGTGTTGGTAACTATGTATGCCATAGACGTTAACTCAAACAGCACTATGCAAATGCAGGTGCACTCTTTTCTCAGCCAGTTCTCATAAAGCAGTTTTTATGTGGGACAGATATTAAGTTTAAAAGACAAAGTGGTCTTCAAATGCAGGGCAAACTCAGGACTTTCTGTATCCAGTCCTGATGCCAGAAGCACTACAGAAGGGACTTGAGACATATCTCAGTAGCTCTGGATCTCAACAGCCACATTTGGCTAGCACTGAACCCAAGTTTAAGCTTCCAGGACTGACCTGGTGACAACCCTAGACAACAAATGCACAATCTCCTGCTGTCTGAGAAGAGTTATTTAATTTGGATGAGGTCAGCTTGTATCCAACAGTGCATGCAATATATTCACCCTCCTGAATCCCTGAGCTCTTGGATGTGCACTGTAAACACATTAAATTGCTTTATCATGCTGACTCAGTATAGCTGAGCAGCTTTGCAGATCATTCCTCAATACCTGTGTAATATAAGATATCCCAGCCCTTCCCATTAATTGAGCTAACAAGCAGTTGCTGCATACAATCTTATAATTATATTGAGAATAAAGAAAAGAGACAGAAGTTTCTTATTAATGCTAAGAATCAGAGCTAGTGCCTATGGACAGCTAGTGGGAAACAAGCAAGAAAGTGACCATAATTCATATGGTGGACAGAAGACTGAGAAAAATTGTGATTTACACCAGAAACAGCAAATTTCTTGTGTAACAAAGAAAATTAACTAGTTTTGTGCTTGAATTAGCAACAGCTACCATGCCGCAAAAGGTATGTCTCTGTTCTCTGCAAAACTTCATACTTGACCAAAACGTATCCTGAACTCACCAGTAAAACAACGTAATTTAAAATAATTGTTTAAATTTATATTTAAAGATAGACCAACAGTGTTGTGTAACTTGCAGAACTTTCTGTGCTTGGGGGAAAAATAATAATTAAAAAAACCCCTCAGCTCACGGTGTAAATTGCTTGGCAATATGATGATATTTTACAAAAAGAAAAAAACAGTATCAACAGCAGTGCAACAGGCAAAAGAACAATCTTGGGAAGATTCCATAGTTCTAGAAAGGTGGTTTTAAAAAAGAGCTGCTTCACAAAAATCAATAGACTTTCCCCATAGGTTCATGATGTAAAATTCTATAATCAAGGCTTGTAGATTTGTAATTATGGTATGTCAGCCACATTTAAACAAGAGTGTTAAAAGATTGTTAAAGTTAAACTAACACAATTGCAATGTGAATTGTCTTAGTCTCATTCTAATCTACTGGTGTCACTTCCACTTAATCAGATAGAAACTATGGGCAAATGTCAGCACTATTTTCACATGACCCAACTTACTTTGTTTGCAGTAGTTTTCAAAATCATTGCCAATCTGAAATGAGAATAAGATATTTTTCAAAAAAAAATTTTTAAATCAATTCCCTCACTATCCAGCAGGTTGTCTGAGTTTGGATTTACTGAGAGTAAGACTATTTTGAAGTGATTAAACCAGAGGAATTGCTTATTAGGACATAAGCCACAAATACAGCAAAAGTTATTCATGCTCATGAAATCTACTTTTTTTTGAATGACAAAGTAATGAAAGTATGCAATCACCAAGAGCCTGGCTATCAGACTGGTCAAAAGGAGCAAAAGGTTCTCCCCATTCCTTGTTTAAATTTCTTACACTCATACATAGCAACGTAAGAAACATGAAGACAAGTAAAGTATCCATGATCTACAATACATATTCTCTTGAGAGGGGCACACAAAGAGTTTATGATATACAGCTAAAAAAAAATAAATCCCAAAGCAGAACAACTGCTTTGTTCCTAGTTTGAAAAAAAGTGATGAGTTAGGTAACTAATGAGAGAAAAGAATGTGCTACAGCAGATGACTAAAAAAAGACAACTGAAATGTCAAAAAAGTTCAATACATCCTAATCATTCTTGAGCCTTATCTTTTTTGATATGGTTGTATAGTCTGAGCATTGAATGCGCTTGAAAATCAGTATTACAGGTTAAATTGAATGCACTTTTCTAAACTGCAAACAGAAAAAACTAAGGGAAATTAATTGAAATTTTAAGTTAGTCACTTTATGGCATGTTTAATAAGCCTCTGAGTCTTCTCACACACTAGGAATACATACCTATACAGTTGTTTTAGTCCAAAATATGGGGGCAATGTTAATGTTTGTAAGTTGACTCAAGTCACACGCATGCCAGCTATAGTAGAGAGTACATAACTAGGCAACTAGTTGGAGAAGGAAGGGTGGAGTGGGACCGTGCCATATGTATTCTTGTATCTGCGTGCAGCTGTCACAGAAGCAGGAGCTGCTGCTGTATCATCTCCCCCACAGGGAGTGTAAGATAACATTCCTTTTCCCTCCCCTTTTTTTTTTAAGCTACCTTCCTTCACTTACAGCATGCCAGCTACTGCAGAGTAACCGTGGATGCACGTGTTGTTACCACACAACAAACACAAGCTAAGTTTACTTGCTTATTCACACAGCCATTCTCTAAAAGGAAACCTGAGTCCTGTCCACTGGATTTGTATCGTTTCTCCGAATGTTTTCATCCCTTTATTTGTACTAGCCCAGAAATGTGTACAGTTGTGTGGTGCGCTGGTCCAGGCAGGCCTCATCCTTCAAAACAACTTTTTTTTATTTTTTTAAGTCCTGGTTATTTTTCAGCAGATCAGCTCCCTGAAATAAACAAACAGCTGTCCACCTAAATCCTTGTGCAGGGCACAAAGGAGGAGGCTGTAACAGAGCCCCTCAGATTTAGATTAGCTTAAGCCATCATAGACCAGCACCAAGTCCCCTCCTGTCACAGGTGAAAACTGTTTCAGCTCAGAGAAATGTCTGCCTATAAGTACCCCAAAACATACTGTAATTTATTAAGCTTTTTTTTTTTTTTTTTTGAGATGCCACAGGATTTGTATTAGTCTCACAAAACAGTTGTCAGGAATAGTCAGACTTTGCCTGGACATGTCTCAGCCAGCCTACAGTTTTACTTGTTTAACTTTAAACACTATTATGCTTTGTTTTATTTTTTGCTTTGTAAAATATAACACTATTATATTGATTTTTGTTACTAACAAAAAAGAGCTATCTGACTTAGAATAAAAAATAGTAGCGCAAAAGATCAAATATTAAGAGAGCAGGAGCATGGGATGATAGCAGAGCCCTTGAAAAACACAGGCACAGAAAGATGCTGAAATGCCCTAGTGCTATAACCAACTCACCAGTATTGGTCAAAGGATTGCAACTCCAAGAAATGGTTAAAACCAGTTTTAGGATAACAAATAAAAACTATTCAACATATGTAAAACACACCACATGCAGTAAATTCAGATAAAATGTGGAGTGCAAAACAAGGAATAAAAACTAAGACGTGGAATTTTGATATGCATTTATATATGTAGATTCTGAGCAGTACAAAACACATCATACTCCTCTCAACAAAGGATCTGGGATGCTGATGACATGCTTGAATTTTTGTGTGTGTGTGTCCATCCCTCCTACCACATTGAGCCAGTGGCCTGAAGACCCAGAGCACCAGCAAAAAGGGGAGTATAACATCAGGGAAAGGGTGCCAGTAGAAACAAAGTAGAAACATTAGAAACTTTGTGTATGTTAATTTTGACTGTATATAATTTGAGAAGTGTTAGTATCATTGTAACTGAACTAATATCTAGTTGGAATTTAAGCAATCTACTCTGTAATTTAGATGCAGTAAACCTGGAACAAAATCAAAACAAGCATCCACGGATTTCTGTAAATCAAGTGAACAAAGAATAAACACACTAAGCAGTAAAGAAACTGCTCACACAGAACAACAAACACTACTAAATTTTAATCTCTTGTTCTCAGCTCTGTCAGACTCACTTAAACTGCAGAAGCAGAGAAATGGAGAAAAAGAACATGCAAGCTAACGTCCAGAGTTCGAAGTGCTACGGACAGTGGCTTACAGACACTGAGCTGGTTCTACATGCAGTTATCTGAATAACCAGGCTGGCATCATTAGGCCACTGCCAGGTCCCAGAGGATGTAGCCACATGGTACAGCATTCACCATGCGAACATGCTGCCCCGCACCAGCTCTGCTGAGGCCTCCACACAGTTGTTCATTGCCTAGTAAAGACTTTCCCTTCGCTCTCCCCCAATCTAGGAACATGAGGGTAAAGAGTGTCCAGCTAACTTTTGTGATGATTTATCATTAAGCAAGGGTCACCTGAAAAGCTTTTCAGATTTACCATACAGTTCTCTCAGTAAAAATATCAAACAGCAGCAATAAGCCAGTAGTGAAACTTCTACAAATTACAAATTTTTCAAAAGTAAAATTGTGTCTTATTAGATACAACAGCTTTCTCAAAAATCACTAGACAAATAAATTATACTTTTAGCTAACAAAAATGATACACAGACTGACAAAATGTAACCTAAGTAATTCTTGTTTCCCCATACCTCAAAATACTTTGTCTATAAAAAACAGCACATAACACCATCCACTTAAAAATGCAGAAGACATTTAAAATATTGCTGTTCAGCAAAGACAGTAACAATACCTGAGGCCATGAAAGGGACTCAAAGCAAAAGGCAGTCACCAGGCCACTCAATAAGACTGCACTAAAGCTTTCCAGCTTACAAATAACACACAAGTTCATGATTTGCATGCGCTGCATAGTGACAGGAAAACAGGACTAACAATCAATTTCTTGTTTGTGGCAGTACTTGAGAACTGCTCCCCACTTGGAGCCTACGAACTTAAAAGTGCCTTCTGAGTAAAAAGCATAAACAGAGTGATAAATCCAATTCTCTTTTCTAGACTACTAGTCCAATCTTACAAAGCTAATCAGGTATTAGAAAGTGTGCCCATCTTACTGTTAAGTCTGACTAACTGAAATTAAACAAGTCATAATACAAAGTTGATTGTATGAAACTGGACTATTTAACATCCTGATCTGACACACATACTAATTCATGTCTCTGCATAAGCCAGAGCAGTCTTTGTAGGGTGTGGTCTTAATAAACCCTACTATGACCAAATTTTAACACCAAAGCCTTGCATTTACAGTCATAATAAGAGAAATTCAGACAGATAAACTGCCACTTTTCTTAAAAATTAAGACTGTGTTTGAACTAGGCAAAATCGAGACTCCGGTGACGAATTTACCATCAGTTTTGTGGTGTGAACTTTCGAAATCAGGAACAACCCATTTAACAGTTGTTTTGATAAAACAGGTAAAATTTCATGCCTCGGCAAGGTATCCGGCAAGGCTGCCTCGTATGCTGACGGGGCTCTCAAAACCACTAAGGAAGCAGGCCTGTTTAATTGTCGTCTCGGGAAAGACAGGGCTGCTCCCGACGGCGGTAAGGAGGGTTAGAAACCGGCAGCCATGGTAGAATTTGTGCCAGGGCCGCCCTCCGGCACACCCCGGCAGCCCCACCCGGCCCTCCCCGGCCCCGCAGCAGCCACGGCCGGCGACGCACGAAGCCGGCAGCTCCTCCGCCCGACCCGACCCGGCCCGGCCCGGCCGAGGCCGCGGCAGGGCCCCTTCCCCAGCCCGCCTTCCGCTCTGCCCGTCGGGACCACCCGCCGGCCTACCCCAACGGCTCCCCGTGCAGCGGGGTGCGGGCCGCGGCGCCCTCCCCCCCGCCCCGGGCACGCTCACCGCTTCACGACGCCGGTCTTGATCTTGATCTGCCTCAGGCGCGGGTCGGCCATGGCGGCGCTGGCGGCAGAGCGGCGCAGGTGCGGCGGGGAGGGCGCAGCGCGACGACGGCGCAGCCCGACCCCCGCGCATGCGCCAAGGCGCCAGCCTGGGCGGCACCACCGAGGGCGGGGGAGGGGCTCCCCCCCGCTCCCCCGCCCAGTGGAGGCGTCCGGGCTCTCAGCTGGCCCCCCACAGCGGCCGATCGGGCCGGGCGAGGCCGAGGTCGCTGAGGCCTAGGCCGGGCAGCGGCTGCCTGTAGGGTGCCGAGCGTTCGTTCATAAGCACACAGGCCAAAAAAGTGGAATGCACCCACAGATGCAGCGGAGGGAGTTACTCTGAGGTAGGGTGACGGGGACCATAGTAGTGCCAGGGGGTGGGGCATGACTGGTACCCGCTGCTCCCCACCCTGGCAATGTGGTTAGCATAACTAACACCATTTTGTAAGGCAAATAGCCATTCTCTGTGACCCAGCAAGTCACATATTCATTCCCTTTCCCCTCATTATCAGGCCTTACTGGCCTCAAGGTTCCTAGGTGCCAGGCCAATTACTTCCTTCCTTGCTGGCCTTGAAGGTCCCAGGCACCTGGCCAACCTGCTGCTGTTGATGACCCTGCCACAGAACAGGGAAAAACGTAACAGGTCCCAGAGCACTGTCTGTAAAACCAAGCAGTTAGTGTCCTAAGAGGACTTGGACCAGAACTGCTTGTTGGACAGAGAGAATGTGACCCCCTGGTGGAAAAGGACACCTCCACCATCGTCTGCTTCCTCCAAGGCCTGAGGGAGTGACTTGTATTCTTTTACGTGATTTTTGAGTCTTGATTATGATTGTTATATTGATACAGCAAACCATGTATTAAGATCCAGCCTGATCTGCAGAGGGTCCAGGTGGTTAGAAACTCTAAGTAAGTTGTGTTATAAAATTCTGTATTACAGTGCTCACAAATTGTACTACACCGATTCTGCTTGTAGAAATCCTGTGCCCTTCTAATCCTAAATTCTGTGCTATAGTAATAATAAAGAAAAGAAAGCTTTAATTGTAACTACAGCTTAGTGCTGTCATTGTTCTGCCAAGGATCTCTAAAAGAACCTGTCTGTCCCCTTAGTGTCAAGTGACTGGTAGAAACAAAGAAAGAGTCAACATGAGCACTGGCAGCCGAGTCCTAGAGTTATAACTGGTTGACCGTTCGAGGCTAGCCATTTAAGGGTCAAATTCTAGAAACAAAAACCCTTTGGGTCTGTGTTTGAAAGAACTTCCCCTGAATGCATATTTCAATCAATAAGAAAGAAAAAAAAAAAGCTTCATTGAATAAATAAGAAAGATAAATATAGTTTCAGTGGAGTACAGTTCAGGAAAGCCTGCAGGGGCCTTTTTTTTTTTCCTCACATGCTTTTGTGCAGCGTTGATCACTTGCCCTCGCTCATGGCACTGCCAGAGACTGATATCACTTGAGTAAAGATGGCTGGGAGGGAGGATGTTTTGTTGCTTTTGGTGATGTGCCAGCCACAGGTCATTAGCCAGCAGCCATAGGAATGCAGCTGGCACCATCGGGCCCTGTTCAGACATGCCAAAGGGAGGGCCAAGGTCACTCAAGTCCACAGAGTTGTGTCTTATCTACAGAGGAGGAGGACAAGCATGATCCCTGTTACAGAGCCCAGCAAGCCTCTCTGGGGACCTGTGAGCTGGGCCAGCCCAAAACACAGCCTTGGCTTGGCAGGTTGTCTCTGCTGGGAGACACAGGTCTCAAAATGAACAGCCTGCATAACCCCATGAACAGCTATGACCTGGAGAGGAGTTCACAGATGTATTTTTTATTTGGTATGCTGACCTGCTATCACCCATGCTGGAGGAGGAGGAAGGAGAGCAGCATTCTTGCAGGCGTAAGGGAAAATGCAGCCTCTTACTTTGACAAAATCTCAAATTTTACTAATCTGGCTTTAGAAACCTGTTTTAAGTCATGCTGGGGCTGAAGCTCATCTCTAAACAATTCCAAGGCAGTGCGATTTCCACTTATGTTACATATGCTTTGAAAATACAGACTGCTGCAAGGAAAGCTGCATTACCACTGTAAACCTACAATTATTTCTTCAAAAATAGTCTTCTATGTCATTCCTGTATTTGACATAGTTGTTCCACAAGTGAGAAGGCCAACAACACATAACAGTATGACAATAAAAAATGCCTAGAAGCAGCAATATTAAGAAAAGTAACTCATGTTTCCAAGTGCTACAAATGTTTTATTTCTAGCCCTGAAGTATTAAAACATGTCACTGACGGTGTTTAGACTCCGCTACCGAGTTTTAGAAGTAGAATGCGATTGTTTTCTTACAGCTAATTCACTAACTCAACAGAAGATACAATACCAAATCCAAGTTCATATTTAAACACATATGATGGTAACTTGAAAAAAGAGTTACTGGTGGATGCTGAAGTATGTTGTAAAATGTGTCTAAAAGCATGATCTACTTTATTATTAATACATGTTTGTAGTAGTATCTGAAAATTAAAAATGAACGGTTAAAAAAAAATAATTTTTTTTTCTGGATATCCAGGAAAGTAGGTATAATGAAAGTAGGACAGACACTCCTTTTTAAATTTAAGGGTTTTTTTATTTTTTCCAGAACTCCTTTGAAACAATTTCTAGCCTAGTCAGTCATAGATATGTTTCTGTGTGAATCAGTGATGTTACACCAGAGTTGAATACACTCCATCATGAAGATTGTGAATCCTATTGTACCTTCTGAATGTCAATTCTTCAATCAATTTTTCCAGCACTCTGCTTGTGTTGCATCTGGTTGAAGGTTTTTTACAAGATCTATTAGCCCTAAGTCATTATTTGCACCCCGTTGGGTAGAGGCAGGTGCCAAAGCATAATTTGCTGATGCTCTAGCTTTGCTGACGTATGGACAAAGTCCTGCTATACATGGGACCCTTACATGTATCTTTCTTTACATGTCTGCCAGCATCTCACATGTAAAGCTGCGGCTGCTGTGAATATGACTTTCTCTCCTCTGATGAGTGTCATCTGGTCATCTCAGCTTTCATTTGGCTTCACACAAGGAATACTTCCAAGGCAGTTTGTTACATGTTTTGCAAAAATTTACTTGAGCGAATGTAATTGTCACTGCTGGTGTACTATGCCTTCTGCCTAAAAATCCAGCTAAGCCTTGTTTATTTCTTCTGGGTAAGAACACACGTAGTGATTACTGCTCATTCCCATTTCACTTAAGAACGAAGGACTGGAAGCAGGTAAACAGCCTAATGAGTTCAGATCTCTGCACACATAAAGAACTATGTAATAGATGTTTAATCTGAAGTGTTCACAGGGCACCCAATTCACATGCAAGCAAGCACATGAGGCTGCGACTCATAACATTTTCTGTGAAAGACCAGTTTAAGAAGTTAATGCCTCACATATGCTTTGTCACAAGAAAAGAGCAGAGTCAAAAGCATTGCAGTATGCCACAAGTCCCTCTGATACTAGCAATTCCCAGTTAATGTGTCTCCCAGTTAAAGACTACCCTTAAGAAAAACACAACTGCTAAGCTGTGCAAGTAGTAAATCTCATTAATACTTTAGTCCCATCATATCCCTTGCTCCCTTTTTAGATTTGTTTCCTTGGCTTTAGTAAGGGAGTTTCCAAAATAATAGGGCTGTTGCAGTACAGTTGTTTTGTGTTATGCCACCGTTTCATTTAGGCTATAGAACAAACACGTTTGTCAGCTGATATAGTTTAAATTAGAGGTATTACGCCACTTCCATCTATGCCACTGAGGTCAGAGGGTACCTTCCAGGAGGTGCAATCACTTGTAAAGTCCACTAAACCCCCATGGCAATTCCAATCATCTCGTCCATTACCAGTTGGTTTAGAGAGCTTGAAAACCCCATGACCATAGCTGTGCCAAATACACATTTGCTTCAGCTGAGGACTGAGACCATTACTTTAACAAGTAAACGCTCAATGAGCTTTTATACTATTTTGCTTATCCATCAAAACCATCTGTGCTCTTTGAATATAATTTCATTTTCATTTATGACAAAACAAAATGTGGAAATTATTTAGTCTTCAAATTTTATCTTTTTTGTAGGAAAAGCAAATTTCATGCAGCCTCCCTAAGGGGTACTAGATAAATAAGATTAGATTTTGAATAAAAGTTAGTAATATCTCCATAATTTTTTTTATATGTTCAATAGCGAAAATTAACCTATGTACAGCTGGCCAGCATAAAGTTATGCACCATTTACATACACAAGAATGAATTTCCCTGGTCGTAAGCATACGACATAGTATCAGTATTTCTTGCAATGTCAATCTCTTGACCCACTTTCTTATCAGGTGACCATTACCGGTCAAAATGATCTTCCATGAATATCCCCCCCAAAAATGATTAGAGAGTTGTTCAACACCACAAATACAGGCAAGTAGTACAGGGACAAGGGGTGGGAGAAGGATAAAATGAGTTGCTGCTGTGGAGCTCGCAAGATATGTACGGAACATGGTGAATCAAGTGGGAGCGTTGCTTCGTAACAGGAGAGGCTTGTCTACGAGGGGAAATTAGGTAAAGGAGGAAGGAGACACCAGGCAGAAGCTGAAAAGAGTCAGGGGCAAAGTCCATTCCCATTTCTGCCTTTGTACCTTACCCAAATACCATGGGGGTGGATTCTGATTTCATCTATGCTTCTGTGAAAAGGAAGTAGCCCACTGGGATGTGATGGTATAAAATCAGAAGGAAACCTACTAATCTTCAGGAAATTTATAGTGTCAGTACAATTTACCCTGGATAGAGAAGGCAGCAATGGTGATTCCTCAAATATTACACTACCAGGGAGTACAGGTGACAAAACAGCCCTCATACAGTTTTCAGGGTGAAACTGTGCCTATAATAAATGCTAAGCTACAATTTAAGCCTTTGTAGCTAACTCAAGGCTTTTGTAAAAGCAGTTTTTCCTAGCTCAGACCAACCATTAGATGAAGAGCTAGAAGTAGTGAGAGAAAAACAGATTTATGTGCATGCATCAAAAGGAGAATATATCCCTTTGCGAATTATTTCCATGGGTCCCCTACCTACAAATGAAGAGATATGTGATATAACAATTCATTGTTCTGACACACATTACAATCATGATGTGCAGTTTTTAATGCATCGTGTTACATTAAGCTTAGCCCATGGTCTAACACCATGTAACATAAATTTCTGTGAAGGGAGTAACATAACATGATACTGTCTTTTAAAAGACACACACGATTTTTTCAGATCACCTACTTTTTATCCATGAATGCCCAATTCAAAAATCAAGGTGGCAGATGAAAGTGAAGTGAATGAGTATCCACAAACCAGAGTATTTATCTTGTGTAGTTTTGCTCATTGCTACCTGTAGTCAATGACTCCAGTCAATTTTTATGTTGTAATGCATGAGCAAAGTTGATGGACATATTTTTTTGTCACCCCCAGTTAGATTTTATTCGGGGTCAATCAAGGGAGACCTGACAGCCGTTAAGACTGTAAAATACACTGAGAATCCTCACAAGTGTTTATTTCTCAATAGAGAGAGGGGCTTTGATTATGAACCTGTCACTAACCTTATTTTGGCTGTTTTCTTTTTGTCTTACCTTGGAGACAGGTTTTCTGTTTTAATTGACAGTTTATTTTAAAATAAAAATATCATCTAAGTGATTCTCATTAGAATGAAATAAAATGAATTATTGATTAGACAATAACTGGATATAATAAAACCTCCAGTGAAAAATCACATTCAAATCTGAAGTTCAAAGAACTTGCAGAATAAAGCTGCATGTGATCAATCACTCTGGAAGAAAAAGAGGTAGATTTTATATATTTATATATACTTACACATTTGCTTATTTCTCTCCCCCCAAGTTATTAGAAAGGTTCAGGATTTCTTAAGATTTTTTATATAAATGTCTTGCACCCAGTCTTCAGTGCCTGCTGGATTCATCAGTTATTACCTTTATTTTTAATTGAATCTTTTCTGTGGTAGAATACAAAGCAAAACTGTGAAACTCATGGACATCAACTGACATCTGTGTGGGTTTGACTGATCACATGCTTCAGTGCAAAGTTTAAATACCAGCAAAGGGGATTCCTCCTTTTTTGGCCACATCTGAAAACTACAATTCTTACCAGAGACTGAACACTCAGGACAATATTCTCCAATGAGGAAACAATCTTTGCCAGTGCTTAACAGACAGGAACACGTTGGTAGCACACAAAGGTGGAGGACTGCAAAATAGCTGGCACCAAATAGGCAATATCCCTTATGGTGCTGCATGTGGTGTTCTGAAAGTTTCTCATGAGTCAGTCAAAAAAGAGAAAATATTGTCTGTAGACTGTAGCATTAAGAAGAAGCAGTATTTAGAAAGTCTAAGGGAGATCAAAAATATATGCTTTTAATAGGACAGTAGTCTTCCTTGACAGAGAAAAATACTCTGTCGTGACAAAGCTTGACACTGTAAAGCAACTGGCAGGAAATCACACTATGTTGTGATTAAAAGTTTAGCACCATACAGTATCAGTTTAGCACATTTTAAATAGTTTGGAAATTTGTATGTTGTAATTGGTTAATTATTATAATGTGGGAATTTCTGGTGAGTTCTTGCAGGAATCTGTTCACCAGGCCTAAGCTATACGATATATTTATTAATCACCTGGAGAAGAAGTATAAAATAATTGCTAGTACAGCCTGCTGCTGGCACAAACGTTGTTGACGTTGTAAGTAATAAGAACAGATTAGTTCTGTAAAGCAATTTAGGTTGCTGGGTGAAATAAACTAATTCAAAATATATAATTTCATCACTGGTAAAGTCAGGGTCATACATGTAGGAGCAAAGAATATAAGTCACATTTACAGAGTGAAAAACTGTGACTTGGAAATGAGTAACCCTGGAAAAGGACTGTTGTGTTGCAATGGCTAACAAATTGAACATGAGCCCACCTATAACACAATGCCTAACAGAGAGCAGGTATCATCCATTAATATACTGACATGTCAGTATTATGTAGGAGTCTACAAATGCCAAAAGAGTGAGGCTCTGGCTGGAATCGCATGCCCAGTTCTACACTTCCAAATGGGAAAAAAGTTTGTAAGGCTCTGAACAAATCTAATGGAGTGATACAGCACCTGGAAAACATACCCTGTGCAATAAGGCATAAGAACTTAAGGGTATTTAGTGAGCAAAGAAAAGAAGGGATTTGGTCAATCTGTAATCTACATAGAGAAGGAATTTCTGATAGCAGCAGGTTCACAAACCAATGGAAAGAATGAGCAGTAGGATACAACAACAAGCTCAAACTAGAAAAAATCAGGATAGAATTAAGGGGCCAAATTTTAAGTACTGAGCAATTAACTACTGGGAAAACTACCAATGGGTAAGTAAAATTAGAAAGTTCAGGGAGGGCATCCTGAGTATAAGGAAGCACCTGAAAGTATATCAGAGAAGGCACTGAAACCACGTATGGTTTTGACACTGGTACCTTCTGCAGTGGCCTGCTTAGATTCCAGTTGGAGAAATGTGATGCCCCAGTGACAGTTCAGGCACCCAGTGTGGTTGCTTGGAATTTCTAGAGGTGCTTAGAAGTTAGACTAAACATTGATGTTTATATTTAATTAAAAATATAGTAAAACTAAATGCATTAAAAATAAAACTGAAATCATATCTAAAACACTGATAATTTCTATTAAAGCTTAGATTTTCTCAGCATAATTCCAGTATATTAGAAAGATTCTCCTACTCAGTGGTTCAACTAAAGCTACGTGAGGAATTAGTAGAAAAACATTAAATTTTTAAGATCAGCATAGACTTTATTAAAATAATTATTACTCAAAACCAGAAATGTATTGCTTTTCCTGCATTTACTGTGATGCTGATATTGGGTTTTGCACATTTTTCAAACGTTTTACTATACAGAAAAGTCTCTGTTTTCTTTCATGTTTGTTTTAGCTAACTAGTAGGTACAGCAAATATTTTTGCAATTTAATTAGCATTGCTTATGCAAAATTCAGAAATGGATTGAAGGCTGAAAATGCAGGACTGTTTTCCCTTCTAGACTATGAATAAAAAAAGTGGAGAAAGTAACACAGAAAAAACCCTAATGGTGAGGGGTCAGATTTCCAAAGACATTTTGGTGCCCAAAGATGGAGACAGATGAGTAGTGGGAGTTTCAAAATCTCTCCTACAGATTAAATGTCTAGCTCTTATTGACTTTGGGGGAAATGAGGCACTAGCCCTTACGGGCACTTCTGATAATCTCACTAGCCATTTATTTGCATGTTAGACATCTAAGTACCAGCTCTTGGAGTCAGGAAATAATCTCTCAGTTCACTAAATAATGTATCCACTTCATCCATTTGGTAATCTGGCTAGTTTTAAATAAGTTTCCTTTTTATAAGGGAAAAAAGCAATGCCATATGTTTACGACAGTTAAATACAATTAATTAAACCAATTTTATGCATTTAAATTGATTTTTAGTTTCCACCTCAGTGCATTTTGATACAAACTCCAAATAAAATCATCATTTAGAAAAGTCTTTTGCCATTTTCTGAAATAATATAAATGTAAAACGTAAGTATCTGAACAAATTACAATAATTCTCACACTCTGTGTATATTTATGCAATACGGAAGACATTGAAATGTATCAAATATACATTGCAAATAGGGTTGCAAATCAGCTTGTGTTAATTATTATGCCAGTCAGTGAGAAAAAAGTTAATTACCAAGTACAAATGCAAAACAAAAATAAAATCAGCTCTTTAAATCAAGGTTTCCTTCTCACTGTTTTTAATCCTGACTAAAATTGGAAGCTTAAATTACCATAAGCAGGTAAAGACTAACAAGGATCTGTAAGATACGGCCCTGTGAAATACAATCACAATCTCTTAAACCTGTTATTTCCAGAATCACCATAAATGTTGCACCTTGTTTTCCTGTTTATTTACCCAGATCTATGAAGATTGCCTTAATGAATGCAAACATAACATAATGTAAGTGACCTGTTCCCTGAGTTTATGGTTACGCTCATCTCTGTTGCCAGCAATAACCCATAATATTCAGAGCTTTTTCATCCCTGTGTAACGCTTCCCAAGAAACATCTGGGGCCTTTGAATGCTTGAGTTTAATTCCTTGATTTTCAGAACCCTTGACACATTCTTCTGTGTCTGTCTGGCAAATAAAATTAAATACTCTGCTGTTACAAAAGAGAAGAACAAAGCCCAAATCTCATACCATCAAGCTGAAAAGAGCATATACATGATGCAGCTTGTATGTATTAACCCTATGCTCTGCAAATGCTTTGCTTAAAATGTACAGGGGATGAAGTAGATCAAATCATAATGCAGAATAATTGATGAAAAACAGCATCCTGTTCTTTTCACTGATACTCAGGCCAAAACATTTTATCTCTTTGTTTTCTAAATCTTGCTGCATCTTGCTGAAAAAGCTGGGAGGGGCAGGAGCGGGCAGGGAGCTAAATTTTCTTATTGAGTGCATGAATAACGAGGTTTGTGTGCATAACTTTTTTGCACCACTCGGAAAATTGCCTCTCACTGCATTTCTTTGAGGCTGGAAGAATAACCTTTATACCTCTAACAGTTATAAAAGGCCTAAAGTAAACATTTAATGGAATGGAAACAATAATGTGACATCATTCCAGTAAATGCAGCTTTGCTGTGCAGCTTGTTTTACAATAATGGTGTTACTTAGTCTTTTATTGGTCTTGTGAGCAGCTGGAAGGAAAGGAAAACAAACAAACGAACAAAACCAAACAGGCGCACTTAAGGGAGCTGCCTTGCCTGAGAGTTGAGAAATCTTCTCAATTTTACTATACAAATATATAGCTGAATATGATAGGGTTTGCTTGGCTTGATCTCCTCCACCCAAGTTTTGGTTTTATGCATAAGTGCATGAGTGTTTATTTACATTTCATTGGCTGACTCTGGCACTTGCTAATTCATTTTATTGAATTATGAAGTCCTTGATCAGCCCCCTTTGCCCTCTAGCAATGCCTGTTCCTTCTGCACAGGGGAGCCTGGGCGCCAATGAAGGCCCTTTTTGACTATCTCTCTGTGTCAACAGAAGGGCAAGAGGAATTTAAAGCTGTCCTCACTGGCCAGGGTATCCATGGCCAGCAAAATGCTGCTAGATTCTTGGCACCTTCCAATAATTGTTATTTTAATTTGGTGTTGCATCACCCAAAAGTGAAGGCAGGAGAGCCCACTCTTCCAAATTCCCGAGAGTTTGAAATATTTGAAGGAAGAAAGGGAGGAGCAACTCTGTCACGCACACAAACACAAGACATGGCAAAGCTTAAGCTGCAAGTCTTCTTCACTGCCCAGCAGTCCCCAGCATGATGAAAGCAAGGTCCTCTTCGCCTAGGAAGAGCTCTTCATGCGTTGGCAACCATTCCCAAGGCTTAATGCAAGCAGATTTCCATACCCTTGGCCAGCCACTGTGTTCAGGTCGAGCTTAGTCCACATCACCATAGCAGTGCTGGGATGTGAGATGAACTGGCTCATAGATTTCCTGGGGGCTTCACTGCAGGCTCTTGGGGGTCTCTGCTTCAAGAACTAGTGTTACTGTCAATATGTCAGTGCTGTATGTACCGAGGGAATATCTTCCCTCCCTCGGCTCCCAAGCACTGGCCGCAAGATGTGGCATAAATGGACCATAATGGTTTCTCACTCATTTTAAGAGAAGAGAGCTACAACTCAAATTTTCTCTCCTTTGTCTCGCTGGAGAGCTTATATGTTAAGAGCACTTGTATAAAGTTTCTAGAATACAAAGTATGTATTATTTATTATTTTCATGTTTGCAACAGTTTGACAGAAGACAAGATGAGATGACATTTGAAGGGAATATAGGAAAGGGAAGAGGTACATTAAAAGATCATGAGGAACACTTTGTCAGCTAGTTCCTGCCTGTACCCTGCCTTGATTAGATGAAATGCATGTGTACATTTATTCCATACCAGGACTAAATGATGGTGATACATAAAAGGTTTTATAAGTACAGCCTTGAGATAAATGAACTCAGAGGCGGAAATGTGAGCAACGATATAAACTATGTGCCTCACTGTCACCTGTTTTGTGTCTTCCACTTGTGTTTCATGAAATTATTTTATTGAAATGTTTTGAAAATATTTTGACAATATGGAATTTTTTACCCCTCTGACTACCCAGCACAAGATGTTAATGAGTGCAAGTTCAGGCAAAACAGGAATCAGGTCAGTGTCTTATCTGGCTCATGAAAGCTTCCTACCACAGAATAAGTGTCGCAAGACTTTTTATGATTAGAAACTAATATTATGCCCCTTTGGAAAGATTTGAAAGAGTGGAAGCACCTGCTGCAGATCACCAGGATAATTTTTTTTAGAAGTATGGGATTCTTCATCTATTTCGTTTCGGAGATCCCAAAGCAGCTAGGTGTCTCTGGGTGAGGGCTCCTTGCAAAAGGAGAGAAAAAAGAAATCACTTCAGTAAAGCTGGAGAGGTGGAGAGGTAACAGCAGACAGGCTCCTGAGGACAGATCCTTCCATGGAGTAAATTGCTGTAGCTTTCCTGGAGTTATGACAATTTAAACCAGCCAAGAGCTCCCCTTTGAGCTCTATACTTGTCCTTCTGGGAATTAGACTAGACCGTTTCAACACATATATTGGAGGAGATGTACAATCTTTGCTTCTATTTATAAAGTGTAAAAAGAGGCAATCTCTTCAAATTGTGGGAGTTTATCTTGAAGTTTATATGATATTCTTTCATAAATTGCTGTTGTAGCAAGAGATTGAAGCCATTTATCAGCAGGTATTGGAGATGTTAGAATGATGCATTATGATACATTTAGCTACCAATATTTAGCTATCAATATGATACATTTATCATCAATATCTAGCCAATACTACCAATGATTTAGCAGGAGAGGTTAGATGAAAATACTCTGATGTATCATTAGGGAGACAGAGTGTCTGGAATGAAAGAGTCCAGTATCATTTATATTTCTTGTGTTACTCTGTCCCAAAACTGCAACACTGCAGACCAGGGGGATTTTTTAAAGTGTGTCTTCCCTTTATGAGTAGGTGGTTTTGCCTCCTTGGACAGAAGTCTGAACAGTTCTGAGTCCTCAAATTGCAAACGCCCAGGTGACAGATTTTGGCATAGATGTTTGCAGATATCAAAATTCACAAACTAACCTAAAAAAAAATGGGATTTGAGCATAACAACCTATTTTATTACTGCTCAACTGCTTGCGTTACTAAACATAGTCACACAAACGGAGCTAAACGCTGCAGGTTTGCATTTTGGGGTTTTTCACAGAATCACAGAATTACGGAATGATATGGGCTTAGAAGGGACCTCTGGAGATCATCTGGTCCAACCCCCCTGCCAAAGCAGGACCACCTAAAGCAGGTTGCACAGGATCATGTCCAGGTGGGTTTTGAATGTCTCCGGTGACAGAGACTCCACCACCTCTTGGGGAAGCCTGTTCCAGTGCTCTGCCACCCTCAAAGTACAGAACTTCTTCTTCAGGTTTAGATGGAACTTCCTATGTTCAAGTTTGTGCCCATTACCTCTTGTCCTGTCCCTGGGCACCACTGAGAAAATACTGGCCCCATCCTCTTGACACCCACCCTTTAAGTATTTATAGGTGTTGATCAGATCCCCCCTCAGCCTTCTCTTCTCCAGACCAAAAAGATCCAAGTCCCTCAGCCTTTACTTGTAAGAGAGATGTTCTAGGCCCCTAATCATCTTTGTAGCCCTTTGCTGTACCCTCTCCAGCAGTTCCCTGTCCTTCTTGAAGTGGGGAGCCCAGAACTGGACACAGTACTCCAGATGCAGCCTCACCAGGGCAGAGTAGAGGGGGAGGATAATCTCCTCCAACCTGCTGGCCACATCCTTCTTGATGCACCCCAGGATGCCATTGGCCTTCTTGGCCACAAGGGCACATTGCTGGCTCATGGTCACCCTGTTGTCCACCAGGACTCCCAGGTCTTTTTCCTCAGAGCTGCTCTCCAGCAGGTCAGCCCCCAAACTGTCCAGGTGCATGGGGTTATTCCTCCCCAGGTGCAGCACCCTACGCTTGCCCTTGTTGAATTTCATCAGGTTCCTCTCTGCCCAACTCTCAGCCTGCCCAGGTCTCGCTGTATGGCGGCACAGCCTTCTGGTGTGTCAGCCACTCCTCCCAGTTTTATGTCATCAGCAAACTTGCTGAGGGTACATTCCATCCCTTCATCCAGGTAATTGAGGAATATATTGAAGAGGACTGGACCCAGTACTGACCCCTGGGGAACACCACTTGTTACAGACCTCCAACTAGATTCTGTGCCCCTAATCATGACCCTCTGAGCTCTGTCTTTCAGCCAATTTTCAATCCACCTCACTGTCCATTCATCTAACCTATACTTCCTAAGCTTACCTATGAGGATGCTGTGGGAGACGGTGTCAAAAGCCTTGCTGAAGTCAAGGCAGACAACATCCACTGCCTTCCCTTCATCTATCCATCCAGTCATGCCATCGTAGAAGGTTGTCAGGTTAGTCAGACATGATTTTGCCTTGGTGAATCCATGCTGACTACTTCTGGTAGCTTTCTTTTCCTCCATGTGCTTTGAGATGGTATCCAGAACAAGCCATTCCATCATCTTTCCAGGGATGGAGGTGAATTGTTTGTTTTTACCAAACTATTTGCAACAATATCAATGACCATAAACGCAACTTAGTAAAGAAATTAGCACCCCAAATCCTGACTATAAAACACAGGATGGAAAAAGGTGCCCATAAAGAATTCTGGGTATGTTGGATAAACTGGACTTGTGAAAGCTGCCTATCATCCGGGAAGAAATTTCCCTCACAAGTCAGTGGTGATCCAGTGGAGCTGCAATATCATGGAATCATGGAATCATAGAATCACATAATCACAGAATGATTTGGGTTGGAATGGACTTTTAAAGGTCATCTAGTCCAACTCCCCTGCAATGAGCAGGGACATCTTCAACTAAATCAGGTTGCTCAGAACCCCATCCAGCCTGACCTTGAATGTTTCCAGAGGCGGGGCACCTGCCCTTCCAAATGGTCTTTCACATTTTTTCATGGCATTTCAGCTCATAGATGAGCAGGAAGCTATTAAGAATAGCTAGCTGTCCATGAGCTTATCATTTTGTAATTGAATATTAGATAGCAAGAAGTAGGCAGCCACAGATAGAAGTTGCAAATAACACCTCTGAGGTCTGGAAATAAACTCTTTGGTTTAGCAATGACAGTCACAGGAAGAAATAGGAAATGAAGTCTCAACACTGGGTACACACACCGAGATCGCAGCAGGTTACTGGCAGTTGGTCCAGCTGAGGGTCATTGAAGACAGTAAAAACGTTCTTGTTCACATTAATGCTTGACCCTAATAGTCATTCAGAAGCCACTCAACAAGATCACACATCACCATGATTCCCAGAACAGCAACGCTGAAATAGTTGCTTTTTCCTATAAAGTATTTTCTTTTAATCATGCTGTGAAGAGAAAGCGTTTTCACTAAGTTTATTCAGAGTCCTTCAAAATCCCGGTTAAGTCCCAAAATGTCTGACTACCTCACTTTGATTACATGCAGCTTTATTGATGAGCAACATATTGACAGTAACTTTCTGTGGTCAGGAAAGCTATTCAGACACACAAGTCTCAAGAAGACTATGAAAATCCCAGAATGACCTGACAGAACTAGCTGAACAAGCAACGTGAAAGTTGATGAAATAAAAACATAAAACTATAAGGAGGAAGCATACTTGCATGTAGCTCAGTGAAATTCTAAACTCAAAAATGGCTGTGCTCAACAAAAGCAGGCAAGGTGTTTGGATGTATCTGAAACTGGATGATAATAAGGCAGAAAATAAAATGTCATTGTATTTTATGGCATTATAAATACTTTACCTTCCCTGAAATACTGTGTTAAGTTCTGCTCACTGAATCTAAAAGAGGTGTTTGAAGAATTAGGCTATGTCTCTACTGCACCAGAAAAAAGAGCAGAAAACAGCCCAGGGTACTCCCCGTTGAGCTCCACATATCCATGTTGCTGTATCTGTGATATTAAAAGGACAACTCCTGTGCAGACAGACTACCTACACAGTCTGCACCTGGGGTACCAAAGACTGGATCAGGGACCACAACAGCTGTTTTTTCTGCCCAGCCTCCGCCAGGTAATACCACTGTGCTGGGATGTGTGGCAGTGGGCCGGTCTGAGTCCTCTATGTTTAACGCACTGAAGGTAGGATGGGCTGCAGCTGAATCTCACCATGCACCCTTACCAAAGTCCTATCTTATGTCCAAACAATGGAAAGATGAAGTAGGTTGGACTTGTGCTCAAGGTTGGACATGGGATCATCAGCATGCAGTAGTGGAATGGTTCTGGACGATGTGGAGAATGAAAATCATTAGAAGGGAGATAGTTAGAGGCATGGAAAAACTCATATGCAGAGAAAAGCTCAAGGGATTTGGAATTCTTTTCTATGAAAAAGGACACCAATAATAGAGGATGTGATAGAAATATTTAGATTAACAGATAGCCTGTAGAAGACACTTTCCTTTCTGTCTTACAACACAAGTGCTAGAGGAGAGTGAAACAAGAAGACAGCAGATTCAAAATGGCAAAAGGTTTGTTTTGACCTGGTAAAAAGTCAAAGTCACTGGATATCAGTGAAAGCAAGAACAGCAGTATTCATAGGAGGAGCTAGCCTCTGCTGTGAAAAGCTGAAAGCTATGTGTTAACGCCAAGGATTTTGGAAGAGACATAAAGGTTGAGTTTAGAGGATTAGACCAGTCTGCAGATACCAAGAGTCAATCCACGAATGACTTTCATGTGAGACACATGACCCCACATCTCCCTCTTGTTCAAACCACCTTCTGAAGCAGATGCCACTATGGAGACAGCAGCCTGGCCCAGACTAGTATTCATGATGATAATAATCACAGTACTTGTCTCCTAGTTTAAAATGACATTTACTTAAACCATTGGAACGCAGTGCTGGTGTAGTGCTAATTTAGAAACAGAGGACAAATTGTGGTAGCCAAAGATTATTAGTCCTGAGGAAAAGTGACTAGAAGGAGGTTTAATCATGATTTATTATGTGTACTTGGTAAGTACCAGCATTTAGTGCAACACCAGTTCACTGTAGAGACTGGATGTCCAATCCTTTAAACCTTTATTCAAATAAAGAAGCTCTTTGTGCCACCAGGGACTGATCCCACAGACCAACATTATCAAATCAGGCCAAAAAGCCTCATGTAACATTTTATGTTGACCTGACACTTGGTAGAGGAACATTTTGAAGAAATGGCAAAGATCATTCTTCTCACGCTGAGTTAAAAATTCCAGGAACAAGAAACTTAGTAAAAGAGATGCAACAGACACTAGAAAGTAAACTGCAGGAGCGTGCTGTGGCTTCCCTGCACTTGCATCCTGGGCTCCCATTAAAAGAAAGCACAGGGAACCGTGATGAGGTGGATTTTTGATATGACCAGGTTGCAAACCCACGAGGCGTCCTCGGGTCTCCCAGCTTAGACAATGCCATCATCTTTCCACTGATGGAAAAACCTCAGATACTAGATGGATGCTTTCTGACACAGAGAAGGCTGCTAGCCAAGATGAAGGTCACCATCCATGTGCCATTATCAGAGCAAAATGAATTCAGTTTGATATTCTCTTACAATAGCCTTGTTTTTGAGTTAAGAAAAGGACTGACATTACTTCAACACAACTTCTGATCAGATTAAATTGGTTTTAGTGTAATTGGAAAAGCACTAATGAAAAGGAAGAGGCAAAAAAGAACAACAGATCCTCAGAGAGCTGCATGCTAGCATTTAGTTAGAAAAATTTAATTCAGTAATGAACAATTCAGGTTTGCTGCACACATCTCTAAAAGATATATTAAAACATCACACTCTACAGTCTGAATTCTTTTCCATAACAAGGCAAATTAAAATTATGTCTGCATTCTGTTTTCTAATGTAGAATAAACGCAAATACTTACAGACACATATGTATTTGGGATTTTTCTAACAGATAATTTTTTACCATTTTCTGTATTCTTAAAATACAAAAAATACTTGGTTAAATTCTGTCATGGAGAGTAGGTGTGCCATCCTAGACTACAGCTATATCACTATGTTCTCCTTTTCTCACAGAGTAGGATAAGCATTTGTATGAACTGTGGTATCTAAACCAACTGAATAGCATTGACACAGATGGAGTTTAGGCAGCTTTAAATCTGTGTTGTGTAAAATTCACGACTTTCTACTTTTAAGATTTTCTTCCTCTTTTCCTTAGTCCAGAAGGGGATACACATTCAATTTTAGTAAAATAATCTTTTGCTACATCTACAGGGACCATTTCTGATATAGAATTAAATTGTGGTGCAGGCAGAATCTTTATTACATTTACATGACCCCATAAAGATAACTTTAATAGTTCCCCATAGAGCAAAACCCTCCTTAATTTTGTTAATTATTTTCCCCCGGTTATGCTTAGCTATGTCTTCTAATTCAGTATTGATCTTGATACTGAGGTCTGTCAAATACTTAGCAATCTACTTAAATCTCCATTGGGGAAAAAGGTTTTGAGGGACAGATCCTAGACAGAGCTGGTACTTTATAGAGTTGCACCAATAATTCTAACCAGAAATCCTTATTTTCTGCCTGCCTTTCTTTTAGTACACTGGTAAATGAATGCATATCATATTATAGAAATAGAAGAAGAATTGAGCATGATTTCTGTCTAGGGCTTCTAAAATTACTTCTTATGAATTGGGTCCTGAGTCTATAACTGATGATAGAGATGACAGACTCCACAGCCCCCGAAAAGAGGGACTCACAATGGAGGAGCCCATCCCACTTCATCTGGTTTGGTTGGCCCCCAGTGGACACAGATCCCTAGCAAAAGAGAAATTAAACGTTGAACTGATAATTTCATCTCATACATGGAATTCCCAGATGTACCTAAGGCAGCTTTTTTAATTGCATCAGGAGTGCATTTTCAAAGAGAATATTCCATCTGTCACCACTTGCCTTGCTTCATTTTGCAGGGTGGTGGTGGAACGCACAGACCTGATTGCCTTGGGATTAAACAACACCAGAAGATGCACTCCAATTACTAACGAGCATTCAGTCCATGTGATGCCAGGATGTTCCCATCCCTAAAACCCATTTAGTGTGGAACTAGGTTCTTCGACACTGACTTCTTCATCCCTCGTATCTATTCTCATTTCACTGTTTGTTAATGTAAATGTATCTTTAGAGATAAATTATACCATGAGATATTCGTGGTCTTTGTTTGACAATTGCAGTAAGTAGCTCTAATTAATCTCTATATTTATGCTAAAATCCAAGGGCCATCCATTCTGCCATCCACTCTCCTATCCCGCCATCCATCCATGGTATCTCCATGTGCACAGCAGGAAATATCCCAAAGAGAGATACAAACTTAGCCAGTTCTTTTAGATTGGTCTTTTGATAATCTGATCTGGAAATTAGATAATGATGTAAGTTAGAACATGATGCTATGACCGAAAAAAAAGTTGTTTGGTAATACATTCTCAGCTAAATCAGAGGTATAAACAGAAGGTGTAGATTCCTGTTTGTTTCTCATACTGCGTGCATTGATGTACAAGAATTTCAGATACACTCCTGAGTGCTCCATGGTCCCAGGAGCAGTGTAAATGTTCCCATTAGCACCGTCACCCTCAGACAATGCCATGTCAACCCTCAGCTTACCTACCACAGTCCTGTTGGTATCCCCTTCCCCCACTGATTCTAGTTTAAAGCTCTCTTGGTCAGCCCCACTGGCTTATGCCCAAGGTGTGTTTCCCCACATCAGGACAGGTGGATCCCATCAGGCCCCATTCCTGTCATGCCATTCCAGTCTAGGATGCTTTTTGCAGGTCTTCAATCCTACATTTCAATGAGCTGTTCACACCCATGTACGCGTAAGCTTCTTAAACCTGTAACATCAGCAATATGGAGACTGTATTCATATGATCCTTCCCTGCTTTAGAGCTGTCCTTCCTCACACATGAGACAACACATCAGCTTGGCAATGTTTATAATAAGTTATCTATACTGTGTTAATCTGTTTCCGTTTTTGTACAAACTGTCCAGACAGAAAACTCCTCACATGCTAAAAGCTGGAATGTTTGTGATTTCCAAAGTATGGATGTGTTGTGCTGAAAGTAAAAATTCATATACCAGCTGTCAACAGAGCAGAATTAAATATGGGATTGGTATTTCCTACACAGATTCAATTTTGCTATTTATTTTTCATCTTCTCTTGAATGAGTACATCTAATACCAAAAGAAAAAAAAAGGAGCAAAGTTCTTAAAGCAATAGTTTAGGTTAGTCTATCTGTTCCTTAACTCACATGGAGCAAGTATTTGGAAGAAATAGACATCATAGACTGTAAATTACTGAGGAAGTGGGATTAATGGATCTCAAGAGGAGGAGGCAAGTGATTAATTTATATTTTACATTAAACAACAATATGACCTTTGCATCAGCAAATATGAAAAGCTATGGCTACTACTAATTCCTTTCTGTATTAGGAATGCTGTTGTTTTTGAATTAAGAGCATGAAAAAGGTATTAGAAACTCTTTCTAAGTGACAAAAATTCACTGTGTCTGGTAAAGAAATTACCATGTGCTCAGTTTTACGTTGGAGTGCAGATATCCAAACACTTGTGTGAGGCAAGTAAAGTTGGTGGGACACCAACAAATGTGAGATCAGTTGCAGAGTGGAACTTGGGATGATAAGTTTTCATAAAGAAGTTGTAATGCAGCATGAATCTGAAGCAAAAATGCTATAATCAGAAGACCATCCATAGACATTTATAAGATTCCACACCCTGTGTTTATGCCTTATGCAAAAATTCCTGTTAAAATCAAATATATGTTTGACTATACTGATAACTCAGTAAATACCACTTGCCACCAGAAACTCCTCCTTCTTTCTCTCTGTTCAGAAAAATGGAAATTTGTTACATGAGAACTACAGAACAGGTAACTTTCTCTATACAATAAAATAATCCATTTTTTGCAGTTTCTGCAAGTAGGTTGAAGCTTCATGCACAACAATGTAGAAAATATTCCCAAGAGAAATCTAAACATCTCTTTTTACAGGAAGTAAAGGATTTTTACCATTTCTGCTGCAAATCAGTAACTCTGCATGTACACACATCTTGCCCTTGCATTCTAAACAATTCAGGAAGAACTTTTTGTCCGTAATTGCACACCAGTGCAGCACTTTCCCCTTTATTTGAATTATGTAAACAAACAGCTTCTAATAGTGCTTCCCTCTTCTTCATTCAAGACAACAGCTATTGAAATCAAGAAAAATAACAGCAGCTGAAAGTTTCAATTTAGCAAGCAAGTCATTACTTAAATGAAAAATTATCTTCCCACACTTGAACTCTACCACTGGATCAACCACAGTCCACTAGAGCATAAGTAGCTACAGAAATCAGAGAGAAGGCCCATGTGAATGGACATATGCATGTACCTAAGTAGGGTCAAAACATTCCAGAAGTATGTTTTTCTAGAGTTGTGTATAACTATGAGTATCACAAAACCCCTCTTTCTTGTTGACATTTATATTTTTAGGAAAATGTGATTAAATTAATTACTAACTGTCTGGGAACATAAACAGAGCATTACTGCAGGTCTTGTTATAACAAAAGCAGGCCTAGATGAGAATCCTCTAATTTCTTCCCCAGCTCCATTGCAACAGAATGGCCAGATAGCAGATCTGTTCCCAAACTGCTGCCCTTGCGATCTTTTTTCGTGGAAAGCCATCAGAAAGCACTGGCTGATTAGTCCACAAAGTGCTATCTTTTATGCAATTTTACCTGGCATCGGACAATGAATTCCTGTTTTCTAACACATCTCTGCAGCCAATTTGATTTAACTGTATTGAACACTTTGCTGTTTCATTTGTAAAAAGAGGGGAACAACATTTACTTACAACATGTTCTTACTTCCCTGCAACTTAAATTACACTTAATCAGAGGAGTGATCCAGAATGTAGCTAATTCTGTTTTCAGAAAAATGGAATGGTGAAGGGATGATATTATAATCTTCAAGTGTGTAAAAGAAACAGTGCCAAAGGACGTCACTAAACAGCATCTACAAAGTTCTGTAGAGATTGTTGGGGTTTTTTTTTGGTCCTATGGAAATCTGCTGCGAGTTTATTGTGTATCAGTACTTGGCAGTATTTTTTTCAAATACCACTGGAAACTTAAAAAAAATGGCCATAGGAATGACAGTATATCAGATCACGAAGTCTTGCTCAGGAAAGTTTACTTATGCACTCCTTTGTATGAGGAAAGCTTGGAGACATAAGAGTGGAAGGAATTGGACATATTGGAGGAAGGAACACAGGGTATGTGCAGACAGACAGACTTGTCCCAAAGGATGTCATGTCTGTGCAGGCAGGAGGAGAGGTTTTGGACTTATGCTACTTGCTCATTTCATGGTTTCCATGTTATGGAACCATGTTATAGGGAACCATGTTATGGTTTCTAGTTATACCATCACCTCCAAGAGCCAGTATTTGGGTTATTAGTATTATAGGCAACAGGATGAAATCATGGTCAAGGAAACCAGGCAAAAAACAGTCAAGTGTTTTTTTGCTATCTTGCATTTTATGCCTACAGGTATTTTTAAGATCGTCACTGTCCTGCTTCTAGCTGGTCAAGCATTAATTTGATTGCTGTGAAAGGAATGTCAATAATGCATATTGTTTTAGTTGTCGCTAAGCAATGTTTATGTTTTTCAAGGACTCTTTTCAGTTTCGCATAGAAGCTGAGAAGGAGTACAGACAGAACAACAGAATGGCCAATGGAATATTCCATACCATACACACCATGGTCAGTGTATAAATGGTTGGCCAGGGGAGGGAAATCCAGAGCACTGCTCAGGAAGGTACCAATTCTCCTGGTGGAGAAATGAGTTGTGTCATTATTATTATTGTTATTTTCCTTTTCTGTTATTGTTTCTATTAAACTGTCTTTATCGCAACCCGAAAGGTTTTTTCCTTTCCCTTTCCCCTCCTTTTCTCCCTCTTCTCCCTGCCCTTCTGGTGGAAGAGGGAGAACTGCGCGAGTGGCTGCATGGGATTACACCACAACAATCCTGCTTGGTTGCAACCAAGGCAATTTACAGCAGCTCTTTACAGTTTATGGACTCACTCAGTAACTTCTCCATTTCTATATAAATATCACACTTTTCATTGGGACTGTAGATGCAAACCAGGCTCCCTAAAAAGGAATTGGTATAATGGAAATCCAGACATACGAGCAAATTCAATCATCCTACTGTGCCCATAATGAAGTACAAAGCAATGACCTTTTTGATTTTGCTGTCATCAAGATGCTATCAGGCTTTTAGACTTCTTTAAGTTCAAAGGCATAACTCATCTGTTCAGCAATATTCGCGAATTTAGCACAATATTTATATTTCTCTTTTTATGAATATTTTGGCAATTTCTGCCTAAAATTTCTTGAAAGGCATCTAGAACTTCAGCAACTGAAATATATCTTTTTGGGGAAAAGAAATACCAAAGTAACTAGCTTAGATTATTCCAGACATGACATTTTGGGAGGAGTGTTTCAGTAGCCATTGAAGTCAACGGCTCACCTCCAGCTTGGTCTCCCCTGGAAATGAATGCCAAAGTGTAAACATGGAGACTGCTCCCCTTTATTTTTACTAAGTCCCCAGGTATTTGGTGCAGTTGAAATCCTAAACTGAAACCATTTAAATGGGAATTGAGATTCATAATTTGGCAGAGTCTCGAGGTATAAATATGTGAAAAGTCGAAGTTTTAGAAGCTGTCCATCTTTTTTTCCCTTTTCTGGACAGCCTGTAAGTCCAGTTCCACTGAGTGAAAACATACATGTTCTTGAGTGCATGCCATTTGAAAACAGTACAAGAATAGAGGCAATAATGTCTTTCCCAAGCATCAGGAAGTAGTGGTCTGACTCATTTTCCTACTGGGATAAATAACAGAAATGTCACTGAATTCAGCAGGTGCAGGTAAGGGCTTTGGCTTTTTTGCTGGTTTACATTGACCTTGGTGCCCTGATTTTCATCCCACCCAAGACATGAGATGTTGATCTTCACTAAAACTTACAGCAAAACTTCCCTGTCTTCTATCTGTTCAGACCTCTGATCGAGAGTAGTCTCACTGATTTCAGTAGAGTTACATCAAAGTAAGGGAAAATCAGAATTGGCTTATTCATATCTGAAATTATGCCTGATGAGCAAGTGACACTGAAGATGCATAAGTGCTGCATTCAAGAGTCTTCTTGGAAGTGGAGAAATACTTTTGGCCAGTTTATAAGCAGGTGAAAGCAAAACAGTTGCGTGGATTTAGTGGTGTGCCGCATTAGCTAGTGAATAATCCTGTTCCCCAGTTTTCAGAAACCAGCAATGCTTCACTTTTTAGATACAATAATATGGTGCCAGAGTACATTTTTGAAGGATATATTTTCCATTCAATGTCTGTTACATTTTATACAGTGTGAAATCCGTGTAAACACTTGATATTCTATTTGCTTACTGTATCTCTTCATGTTAGCATACTATACATTGGGGGTATGAGAGAAACTTTCTCCAGGAATTATGTACAGATCCCAGCATTAATTAAACTAGCTGTATAGTGAATACCCTTTATTTAATAACTTTGTTTGTAGAAAGTAAGTTTTATTACATCTACTTTTTTTTTTCCTTTTAAATAATTTTGCAGTTATTTTAAAGTAAAAAACCAAAACTGGTAAATATTTCATAAAAAACTCCAGACCCCACCTTACCACAGAAATTCACACACTGATACTGTTACTAATTTCTACATGAGTACAGATCAAGTAATCTGGACATTGAACATCAGGAACATAATGAATAAAAAAGAAGGTCATGCAAATAAAAGACCCAAAGATGGGAATAATCCTAATAAATAATAGATGTGAGCTTTTGTTAGAATGTCAAATTCTTGTAAAATATGCTGGGGAATTTTACTGAAAAATGGCAAGAAAGTAGTATGCTTCTTACTCATGAAATGATACAGAGTGTTAAGAAAAAATTTTAAAATTACACATTGGAGTCTTATAAAGATGGACATAATTATGTGAAGAACAATTAGTGTTTATTAGTGATCACCAGAATTGTATTTAGTTAACTAATCTGCTGTTCTTGTGTGGAGAGATTTTTTTTTCTGTTTGTTGGTTGAGTTTTTAATTTTCACTGGTCCCAAAAGCTTGATCCTATTTGTATGGTGGTGACTGAGGTTATTGTAACAGGTTTCTACTTATTGTAAGTAGGAGCTGAGCTGGAACTGAAAGTGTGGTCACTGATTGATTGCCTGTCTGCAGGCAGTGGACAGAATCTGTGTTTCTTTTCAAGTTCAGGAAGATTCACAAAACAAATCTAAAAGGTCTAACTTTCCGATTAACACTGTAGAAGAAGGGTCTGCTTTTACTGAATTAATTAAAATACTGTAATGGCACAATTTTAAACAAGGTAACTTAAAGTTAATGTCAAATTCTGATCTAGGTTTTATTGGTGCAAATCTAAAAGCATTTTGTTTGTGTACACAGGGTTGCTTCGTTCAGAGAAGGTTCATTCAGCTCACAATCAGAACCATGGAAGCTAAAGGCAAAACAAGGACATCATTGGAATGTATATCATATAAATTGTATCTTTAATTTAAATACTATAATCCACATCAGAATAACTGAAAATTGCATTTATTTCTTGTTTCCTCTAATCACTTCTGCTGTGTCTGACTGTAGCATGCATTGCTCTAAGTAGCGATTTTACACATGCCACGGCCCTAATACTAATATCGCAAATACCAAAAATGGGACTGCAAAATCAGGCTCTAGATGTGTGAAGTTCAGCATATCCAAAACAAAGATAAAACAAAAAAAAACCCTATAAAATCTCCAGCCTAAGCTCTAGTCTTACTTTAACCTAAAAAATGCTATAGAAAAAACTTAAGATTAACTGCTCTTTGTTTTTATTAAATACACTAGTGTTAGTTCAACCTGATGGAAGAGATGCAGCTAGGTATCTCTTCAGGGGGAAAGGAACTCAGTGCATGACAGCAATTCCTAGAATTCTATGGAATAGATACAGGAAAAAATACTGCTAAAGGAAGCACAGGGAAAATCTGTACTAAGAAAATGCATAATGACTGTGCAGGAGAACAAAATATTTACTCAGTTTCAAATCTGGCTTTGTTTTTAAGTTGGGATCAATTGCTTGAAATAATTTCCCTTTTACACATCACTTAGCTAAAATTTTACATTTAAAACAAAAACAGGAGAAAAAGCCCAATAATATAACTGAACCTAAGGATATTATAGGTTATATTTAAGAATATAATCTAACTTCTAAATTTAGTGAAAATTCCAGCTTCGGTGGAACTGCTAGTAGACCAGGTTTCATGCTGGACCAGTGAGTTCTGTATTCAAGTCAAAATCCTCTAATATTTTGGAGCCTTTGACTTAACGCTGCTGAACAAGGCCAGTAGTATCTCTGGATTCTTTTACTTAAAACAGTAAAAAACCTGTAATGGCTTGATGCTTCTCTGTATGACACTAGCCTTGAATGTGTAGAATTTATTCTGATATTGTACTAAACCAGTCCTGAACAACTGAAGAAAGTTGTAATTTATGTTGCTCTGTAATAAAAAACCTGTTTTGTTATGTAATCTGCTTAAGTAGCTTTTATGCTAGCTATTGTATTGGGATAGCAAGCCTCTAAAGGAGGTGAAGTCTGCTTTTGCATGCAAGTGCCTAGCTCCTATTGAAGC
>NC_133616.1:26300341-26315341 GCF_964106895.1 Numenius arquata | reverse complement strand
GAAATCTCACCTGGTTAAACGGGAGAGCTCACTGGCCTCTGTGCCGCATGCCTGATTATACAGCGAAGCTGCTAATTTACCAAACCACCTTTACAGGGAGGACTTGATGGACACCACAAACTGTATTCATGCGGTAGCTAAGAGAAGGTGCCGTATTCCCCGAGCCGCCTCCCAGCTACCCGCAGAATGAGAAATGGAAAATTAGTGGAGATGTGTGCATGAAGGGAGCCGAGCAATTAGCAAGGAGCTGCCGCCGGCTCGGGAGAGAGGGGGTCGGGGCCAGGCGAGCAGGGACATGGGCACGGACACGGACACGGGCCGCCCGCTCTCCCCAACCAAGGGGCTCCGCTCTCCGCTCTGCTCCCCCGGCTGCCGCGCTGGCTCCGCGGAGCGCCGAGCCCCTGCCGCGGAAGAGGGGGGCCTCACGGCTGTGTGGCCTCTCTCCCTTCTGGCTGGTTTTTTTTTTTTTTTTTTTCTGGGGGGGGGATAATGTGTTGGTTTTTTTTAACTTGGAGGCGCCCAGATCCTCTTTTGGGGGCGGGCTGCCTGTGGCCACCCCTTCTCCCGGGTTTTTTTGCGTCCTTTTTTGGGGGATGTGCCTGACGATTGTTGTTGCTTGTGTTATTAATTGCACCCGGGCCTTTCCTTGCTCTTTGCGAGAGCGCGGTCTAAATTGGCTCTAATAAATATTAGCCGCTAGATTAGGCGAGGTGAAGCTGGCACGGCGCTCTATTTTCGACCTGTAGCCTCTGCAAAGCCGCCAGTTCTGCGCCAGATTAGCCCCATCCATCCAGTGTCAATGGTTGTCTTGTTGAGAAAATCAGTGAGTAAACACGGCTGACAGAGAGGGGTATCAGCTGATTACTCATACAAATAGACTGCAAACTCCACCAGGAGAAGCTGTTTCCAGAGATGGGTTTCTCGCACTGACAGGGCTGCTTCTCCCAGGATCCCGTGTCCTGCTGTTCCCACTTTGTCCTCCATCAATCACACAATTGTGTCCGGGATGTTTTATAGAGTCACTTAATATCCCTGCCTTCATCTCTATTCACTTAGAGAATGATCTGCCATAAGGGCTAAAGGCTTTTGCAGGTTGGGACCGGAGACAAACCCGGGCCACAATGGCTCTGGTGGAAAACAGCGATTCATGACAGCGCCTGGCTTTCTGATGCTAATGGCACCGCCACGGGGTATTACAATAGCGGCCAGGCAGTGATTTAAATGTACTCCTGCCATTATCCCGTGGTCCGGTGCATTAAATCATCCCTCGCGGATCAGATGCCAGTGTGCATGGGGGTGGGGAAGAGGGGAGAAACCGCTCCGCGAGCTACCGCGGATCAGCCGGTGAGGGGCAGAAGGAGGCTCTGGGGAGGAGACACCGCGCCGGGACCCACTTTGGAAACGGCCCGGGGCCGCATCTCGTTTGTGAAGCGGTACCCCATTCCTCAGGGGTGCGGGAACAGCTCCGCAGCATCGTCCCGGGGGGTCGAACTTTGAACGGGGTCGTCCCAATCGCCCCCCCGTCTCTCCGGGGAGCTCCCTCCAAACTTGCAGGGCGACCGGTCGCAAAACTGTATTTTAATTACGAATTTTAAAGACAGACGAAAGAGTTACAAGGTATCACTGTTTAAGTGCCTCATCTACAAATTAGATTGCTACACAATTAATCAGAAAGTTAATTAATGAGCAAGTTACTAATTAGGACATTTAAAACCAGTGTTTATAGTGTCTTAGTTAAAAAAAAAAACCCTATGTAGCTAATTGGCCTATACACTGATTTCATAACTCATACCCAAGGTTACAATACTACAGACGTATTATTATGTACAAACTGTAATTATGTCACTATTTTATTAAGCGCATCTTACCTGAATCAATTTTATTAGCTTTTTTAACATTGAAAATGCCTTATTACAAAGGGACTAGAGGCAGGACACCACAAACACAGCCGCGGCTCTCTTTCCGACGGTACAGGGTCCGAGGGTCAGGCGTTTTAGGAAAGCCGGAGAAGTATCTAAAAGTGGGGACGTACGCTCCGCGGCTCGGCGGACGGGGGGCTGGCGGGGATGGTTTTTTCCACGGTGTGGTTACGGCAGAGGAGTTGGGATGCAGGGCAGGGATCGGGTGCGGACAGGGAGGACCGCGCCCAGGCGGGCGGGGGGCGCGGAGCCCGCTCCACCCGGATCCGCGCCCACGGCTCGGGTTTGGGCAGCTCTTCTTCCCGCATCCCCCCTGCCTCCTCTCGGCTGGGAAAGGTCACTCGCAGCCTGCCCCGAGGCTGGCAACCGCCAAGAAATGCGGGAGGGGTTCCCGTTCTCGCCTCACCTCGCCGCAGCCTGGCCTGCCTGGGGAGGTGAGACCCCTTCCTTCCCCGTGGGTCCCCCCCCGCTCTGCGGCATCCGCCCCCGCGCCACACGGCCGGGCCGGGGCGCCCTGGTCCCCGTGTCCCCCGGCGGCGAGTCCCGGCGGCGCGGCCGGGCTCGGGGTCAGGGCCTCGGGCACTGCCCGCAGCCTCTCTCCGGTGGCTTCGAGGGGCCGTGGTAATGCGCAAAACTACTCTTTGTAATCTCCTTTTCACCAGTGAGGAGTACATATAGGTAATTTTAATGAAGAGGTTCCTGTACCACATTATTAGCAATAAATCTACACCATTCTTTGTTGGTTAAAATCATTATCATCATCATCGGTATCATTACTGAACTCATTATTCTTGTGTTACTATCAGAGTAGATTTATGATAACACCCACCATCACGCCTGAGTTAAAGAAGGTGTAAAGGTTTGATTAATAGCTGCTTTCACGTTTTAATACTCGACATTTTCTCACTTTTTTTTTTTTTTTTTTTTTTTTAATAAATAAGGGGCATGATAATTACAGGAAGTAATTACTGCTTTTGTTATAAAGTGTCTGATTAGGCGCACAGGCGCTTTTACTCAAGTAAAATATAAATAAATAAATAACCTGGTGGACACAATAAGTTCTCGTAACGACGCAGTAAGGCAGACTTTGAGAACAATTAAGGTTTTGCTCAATCACAGCGACATTTTAGATTAATAAGCGTTAACAGAAATATATATCCCCCTCAAAAAAAAAAAAAAAAAAAAAGCTCGTCTTTACAGGTTTGTGGAAAAAAAAACCGACTGTAGAAACTGGAGAGAAAGACACGAAGAGGATGTCACCCGCGCTCACCCTAAAATAAAAAAAAAAAAAAGAGGGGAAACAAAAACATAAACAAAAAACCCCAAAAAACAAAAACAAACAGAAAAAATAACCCAAAGAAAGGAAAAACCTGAAACACAACCTCTCCGCGCCTCGGGCTTGTTGTGTGATTTTGCACGGGACGAACAGGCTGGATGCTTGCCGTGCTATAAGGGTGTTATTGCACTGCCTCCCGAACGCCGGTTCGCCTTCCCCGGGGCAGACGGCGGCGGCGGCGGCGCGGTGGGACCGGCCCCGGCCCGGCCACGGCGGGCGGGAGCACCGCACTCGCTCTCCCTGAAAGGTTACACGGTGCTCTGCCTCGCTTTGTCTTCCCCGTGCCCTTTCCTGGCAAAAATGGAGACATCACATCCTTGCCCAGCCCCGGCTCAGTATTTATGAAGGTTTTCTGACAAATAGGCAGGCTGGCCACGCATGGGTGACTGCCTTCATTCCGCACTTGGCTTGTTTACATAGGACCAGCACCATTTCCACGGATTAAACAAATCACAGCGAGAAGGAGACATTTATAATCCGCCAACGAGGCCACAGGCAGTTAAAAAATGTGTGCGTGTGTGTGTATGCTGTGAGAAAGAAAAATAAATGTTCATGTCCAGGGAGCTGACCTTCTTCTTGGAGGGTAACTCAAGGGGTATAGATATAAATATAGGTTGTATATAATGTCTTATACGCAAGCCCAAAGTATGTATTTAATAATTATCTGTTATACCCAGTTATTGTGTACAAATGCATAGCATTAGTTTGCATCTTACGCTGTCCTTTCCCCCGAAGCCCCCCCGAGCTCCCAGAAGCGGCTATATAATCCTCTGGCTACACACAAAGCCATGTGCACACAACCGCCGCGCACAGGGGTTTCGCTCCACGGCCGGCTCGGACGCCGGAGCGGTCGCCCCGGCCCCCACGCGTGGTGAGTGTGGGTGCACACACCTGTGAGGGAAGCGGAAGGGCGATTCTCCCCTCTCCCGAAAGGCACAGCCCGCTCCCAACCCCGGGCTTGAGGGGCACAGCTCGGTACCGGGAGGTGAGTCCGAGCTCGCCCCGGCCCCGGCGAGCGGCTCCCGCGGGCTGTGCCCGCAGCTGGGGAGGCAACCCGCCCCGGGCTCACCCCTCTGCTCCTCTGTCACCCGGAAGCGTTATCTTAAAAAAAAAAAAAAAAAGAAAAAAAAAGACAAAAAAGGTGGTGGTGGGAATGGAGAAATGAAATGGTGTAGGAGCCGGAGGTATTTTTCAAAGTAAGAGCGTTCATTTTACGATCCCTCTCCCTCCATCTGCAGGAAGAGTGATGGTGCGGGGGAAGCAGCTATAACTGGAAATGTTGCCCTTTATCTTCTGTCAGCTCTCAGGACACTTGGCTGCTGCTGCTTCTCCGGCTGCTGCTGGGGTTTTTATGACACATGTCACCCACCTCGGGCAGCCGGAGCAGGAGAAGGAAATTCCCTACAAAATAGCAATGGTTTCGAAAAAAAGGATCGCAACAAAATATTGAATAAATTCCCTTTTAATTTATTTGATCATTCCACATTACGGGGCTATGAATTGCTCAAATTTGATAACAAGTACTCAATTCAACTCATTATGTAAGTTAAATTAGACTTCGATAAAATTTCAGTGGCGCGCAGTGGTTCCTAGAATGAAATGTAATTTGTGCAAGAATTTGTTGTATCTGTCACAAATATTTCCAATTAGCGACCGTAATTATTTGATAGTTTCTGCAATTATGGCTTAAACGGGTGAATTTGGGACTGTGGAGGACCCTAATTGGCCTAAATTTGATATTTTGCATATTTGCATAATGAGGAAATTGGTAGAAAATTGTGTTCATTCATTTGTGAAAAATCCTATGAATTTTATGAATTTGAAAGCTCTGTTTGTGCAGACTGTGACTTTGCTTGCTGATCCCTGAGGAGCTGACGCTGAATGCCTGAATGGGCAGCGCGCCAACTTCTCCACCCGGAGGAGAAGCGGGGGAGGGAAGGGAAGGAAAGGGAAAGGGGAGGGAGGGATGGAGGGAGGGATGGAAGGCGGCCGGCCGGCCGGAGCCGACAGCTGCGGGCGCCCCAAGCCCCCAGCGCCGCGCCCGGGGCCGCCCGCTCGCCCCTCCCCGGCCCCCGCTCGCCCGGGGGAAGGGGTAATCGCGGGGAGGGGACTCGGGACTGGGATGCTGATAAGTGTGCGCTTGGTTAAATTAAATTGCCAAAGCTTCTCCTTTCAGTAAAAGTGTTTGATCTATTGCGCTGTCAATTTAAAGTGTTTAAGGAGAAGCAAAAGCATAGATTTTAAGATGCTGGCCCAGCACCCATTCATCATGCATCAGGGACTTTAAGCCTCGCGTTTTGCTGTAGTTAACATCTCAACTCTCTAACACGTGAATCCAGGCCGGGAAACAGCGGGGCAGCCGGAGCCGGCGGGGCCGGGGGGAACGGGAGCGCCCCGCCGCCGGCCCCGGGCACCCCGCGGCGCCTCTGGCCCGTCTCCGGTCGATGGCTGGCCATGAGGGAGCCGGGAAGGGAGAGTTTGAGGGGAACAGCCCCGCTAACAGGGGAATTTGGCGACAGGGCAATTCTCGCTTCATTGTCTTCCTGGACTACCATGGGGTAGAGGCAGGGTGCTCGGTGATAACGGTGAGAGAAGCCGAGCTGTTCTTCCCTTTTTTTTTTTTTTTTTTTTTTCTTTCCCTTTCCTTCTGGCAAGGGCTAAGAAGGTCCTGATGGTCACCCTATGGAATGCTGCCCTCCCTTTCCCTGGCTAGGGATCTCCTTCACCCTGGTTTCCAGACCGTGGGCTGCCCAGGCTGAGAAAAGCAGCAGAGGCTGAACTGGGGATGTAATATATTCCCCTGAAGAGTTTTACACACTCCAGCTCTTGACTGTAACTTCGGTTGGTTAGCACTTTCCCCATCAACATGGACGTGTGTAATGTGAAGATGTAACAGACTCTAAATGCTTAAGTGCTTTGTTTCACAGCACATTTTCAGTAAAGGTCAAAATAAATTCATCTCCCTTCACGCGGCATTTGTGTTTGGTTTCCTGAGCCATTTGCACAGGGCTTGGGGTGAAATCACCACCAAATAATAAAATGCACCCATGGGTGGACATGGGAAGCAGCTTCCCACAGCCTTGTTCCGTGATGGTCTGAAGAAGATGCCACATACATCACATCTCTACTTGACATCTATTTGATGTCACTCCTTGACCAAACCACTGAACTCTTCCATGCCTCCATTTCATTGATGCTTGTGAGGGTGGAGGATGGCGGGCAGTAACGGTCCTGATTTGGGATGAACTGGGAATTAAATGAGGAATAAGGTGAGGGAGCTAAAGGATTGAAGCTCTGAGTTTAAATATTTCTGTAGTGATAGATTCACTCTACTCAAGACCCTTTTGAGGGACACCTTCTGTTCCGAGTCCTTTGGAGACAGGCTGTGTTGGGTCAAGTCTACTGTGATCTACTGTGGGTATTCTGGCATCCCAAGCCATCCCAACTTAAGGTTTATCTGGTTTTCCCTTCATCCAGGTTTCATTAAGACCTTTTATCCTTTCCTTCAGCATTCCTTCCTCTTTTCACTTTTGCTTCATAGTTCTACCTCCTTCTTCACACCCCACCAACATCCCATGTTTTATTTTACTCCAGAAATACTCCTTTTCCTGTGAAAAACTCATGTACTTTCTCTGGCTGGACCTATGTTGCTGGAAGATCGAGTAACAAATCCAGCTGACTCCCAGAGGGCAGAATAGACGTACCAGAAAGGATTCTTGGGTAAACAGGAAACTGAGGACAGACTACCGATTTAACAAAAGGCAAACTAGTTGATACCAAAGTCCTGAACCTATGCTGTGCTTGCACCCCACAGCCAGTCAGTTTTGGATAAATGAAGAAAAAGATGAGAGCCCAAGAATGATGCTGGTTGCAGGATGCATTAGAAACATACAAGGCTTTAACTAGGTTTCTTTTCTTTATGGTGGGCATGGGTAATTACTTTCCTTTGAAACAATATTTGGAATTATTTCATTACATGTACCTCCAATTAACCCTCTTGGACACGTATTTCTTAAAATAAACCCTTAGATACCACAGGTGGCTAGGTTTCAGGGTGAGCCTTGGGACAGTGCTGCATAGGTGAACGTGGGATGCTAGAGATTTATTTGGATGATTTTAGCTTCTACCTCAACACAAGTCTTCAACCACATACAGTTTTTTGGTTTTAGCATGTATAAATGGTTGCAATGGCTCATACATGAAAAACTGACCTCTCACAGCCCGCATGGCCAGGTACTTGTCTATGTTCTTGCTGGACCTCAGTTTTCAGGAAGGGTCTTCTAGAAGAGCAGAGAGAAGCCTGTAAAACAGTACATAAAAAGAAACTAAAAAAAAAAAAAAAAAAGCAAAAAGCGCCCTATTTCAGTTACAACTGTGGAAGAGAGTCTAAAATCAGTAAAAGGTGCTTCCTCTTCCATGACATTTTTATTTCTAAGCTTTTAAAATATCATCATGTGGCTGCTGTTTCGTCTTCTGTTATTTATGTAACCACAGTTGTAGGGAACTGTTAACAAGTAAACTCTTGTGCAGATTATCAAGCAGATAAAGCTCATAGGAGCGATATAAATGTTTAGGAGAAAGTGTTATGCTGCTGAAATTCACCATCTAAAGTTACAGTCTTCTTCATCTCAAACAATAGGGGAAGACGAACCTCATGTATACAGCCATTTGGCACTGAAACTTGAGGGCTGTTCCCAGATTTATTTTTGCCTGACACTACCCCTCAGGGCTAAACTGGCCTATAGGCATGTTGTGTGTGAAAGCAGGGACAGGGTGCGATGTCGGGGTGTGTGACACAGACACACTGGTACAATGGAGTCCCTCCCAAAGGCATTTTTCAGCTAGGAGTCAAATTTGGAAACAGAGGATGTGAGACACAAAAAGGAAGAAAAGCCTTTCTCTGATGGCTTTAACAGAAGAATTATTTAAGCACTCCACATTATTTCTCATAGAAAAACTTGGTGCACTCTGGTAGTAGTGAACTACTGGTGCAAGAAGAAATGCGAGTAGTAACCACACTTGCAGGTTTAGATCCCTAGCAGACAACTACCATATAACATAATCATAACACTTCAATTTTAACAAAGATTAAGACAAAGCAAACAAGCAAATAGGCCAAGAAACAATCAACCATTCTTTACCCGAAAGAAAGCAACCCCTCCAACCAGTTTTCTCTTCCACCTCGACCCTATAAAGCTGCAATTAAAAAGAGCAAAGGCATTATGAATCGCACAGGCAGCAACCCCAGTATTCATACTTTAACAAATCCACATTATGAAGCCAGTAACAAATATCTGAAGGAAAAGTCCCCTTTGAGTTGATACTTCATCTGTATAAGAATCCTTTTCTCTTTCCAGTGTTATGAAGCTCCATTTCTTGTGATACCAAAATTGAAGCTGAACTGCATTTCTAAGTTAAAATAAGCATTCCACATCTCTGTCATGGGTAAAAATTAGTGTGTCTCCTTCAAACCAGAGCTCTTACTCTTGAATGCAAATGTATTTTTATCAGAGATTTCAACATATATATGTTAAAACTGATAAGAATGAGTACAATAAGAAAATGGGCACCCACAACAAGTTTATTCTGTCCATACTCTTCCTAATCAGAAAGCTACAAAGATACTTTCCAAGTCCATCTAGTTAGAACTTGCTGAAATTCTGTATGATGCTCACAACTGAAGATACATGCACACATTTTAAATATTAATGACCACATTCCCAGCTATTCTCTGTAAACTCTTCTAAAATGTTTACAAAGTCATATTGTTATCAGTGAGTTTGAGGTTGCCTCCAGTTATGCGATTGTTTCAAAAATGCCGTGTGGCAGGTATTAGTCTTAATTGGACTGAAGTTATGAAAGAGAGCACCATTTAAAACCATGGCTTCTCATATGAATTCTCTCCATCGCTGCAGAAAACAGGGAAGCTCCATCTCCCCATTTCCATTGTGAATGGTGGAAGTGAGCGGGTCACAAGGACAAGTCTTCCTGTACATCTCTGAAAAAATTATCATGCAGCAGTACCTGCTGAAGGATAAACTTCTGCTGAAGCAAAATACTGAAAAACAATGATCGCCAGGTATGAGTATTTATTTTCAGTAAGTGTATGCTGCATCTGATTAAATCAACAAATGGGGTAGAAAAAGATGGGGACAGGTAAATGAAAGTTTTGGAAACCAAAAGGAGGCTGGTGTTTGTATAGAAGAGGACAGAAAACTATAAAAGAAGCCAGGCAAACTGGTGGAGCAAGGGACAAAGCAAACTGGTGGAGATGGAAGCTATTTTGAATCATCCTGCAAAATTAATCCAAATTCCATTTGATAGACTAGTATGCTGCAGTACTTCTGTGCTGCTCAAAGTGGCTCAATACAACCACACAAAAGGGTGAACCTGGCTATAATATATGACATAAAATATTTAGGCTGGACATGCCAGATCTTCAAATCAGAAAAAATATACAACAATGTTTTCTCTTGAATTTTCTCCGTAGTGTCCATGTAGCACATTTGTAATAATCTCCTCCACCACACACATAGGCATACTTCATCCCAGTTGTGAAAAAATATGTTAAACTTGAGCTATAGATAAGATTATCTATTTGTAGGGAATGTGACTGATGCTGCAGCTGTCAGAAAAACATGTTTGTGAAAATCCTCGTAGTTCAGAATCAGGTTGAAATTGAGGCAAAAATATAAGACTAAATATACCAAACTTTGAAAACATATTTACAACATTCAGTTATTTACCTTTCACTTTCCTGTGCTTGAAGAAAAGAAAAATACCCAATATGCCTTGAAAAATCCCACTTAATATTAGAATAGCTTTGCGTGGGGTCACAGTGGGATAAAATGTAATCATCATCAACAATTCCATTTTTCATTTGGTGGGGTATTTCCCTCTCAAGTTTTGCCAGGTAACCACTGTATTTACTGAGACTCTATTCTTTCTGCTAATTAATAATGCTGAACAATTTTTACTTCTTACCAACAGTCCTGAAGATAAACATCACTAATCTCAATTCTATAGATAGTGGGACTGAAATAAGGCTCAGTAAGTACATCTTGCAAACACACAATGGGCTCAGGGAGACTTTAGAACCTCTGGGTCCTCTCACCACATGTGTGCAGCTTGTTTGAAAGGGTAGTGTTAATGCTTGCCAAAGGACATATCTCTGCATAGGCCTCAGCCCCTGTGGGCACACCAGGTGTTACACAGGACATTTTCACTGGATCTGCCTTATCAGCTTAAAGAGGATGATCTGGAGGACTCTACAACCCACAGGGACTTAGGAGTGCCAAAAGCCTGTAGAATTGGGGAAGGAACGGATGGACCTTCATCAAGTTGCAGCAGTGTAGTTGTAGGCTTGTAACACGAGGATCTATGCCTGAAGAAAGAAATCTCCTATAGCAGGTATTAGCCAGGAACAAGCTCAGGAAGATGTAGAAGTCATTTGCAACTGATCATAGGGGGCAGAATTATTATCTTTTTAAAATCACAAGCACCTCTTTGAATATGTCCATCCAGGACATGTGTTTGCCAGTCTCTTGCTTGTCCCAAAGAAACGAGCTCTGTCTGACCATAGCCCAGGAGTAAGTACACCCACCATGCATATGGGTCTCCCTCACCCTTGCTCTCTAACCATTCTCCAGATTGGCATGGGTAGCAATGTATAGGAAACAGCTGCAGTTCCAGACATTTCCCACCTTACTGTTCTTAACAGCAAAAAAAGAGCTCTGTTGAATGCAATAGAAAGTAAGAGATGATTGTTCAGCTTTGCATTTTAGGGGAAGAGGGAATAAGGGGACTTGGCTGTATTTTCCACTCAGCTCCCTCTAAGCCTTTCCTTGGTTGCCAAAGAGGTGGAGCCCCCAATGTTCCAGTGGAGTGGGCACTGTGGAAAGCACGTCTCCCCACTTCCCAGCAGGGCAGGCTGCTTCCATAGGAAGGTACAGCAAGGCTGCCTTCCTGGGCTAGTGGTCCAGAGCCATGCACCAGGGGGTTAGAGTGCACCTCTCTTGATTTCCAGTGTCAGGTCTGGGCTATATGTTTTCTTTGTGCATTTAATGCAGAAAATAAAAGGTGGTGCAGGAACAAAGGAATATTTTCCTCACTGAAGTTTTTGGCCGCAAATGTTTGTATATACGATCAATTGGCCTAAATGAACTCTCTCACTCGGCTTCTTCTCCAGACGCCTAAGTGGTGGCAGCTCCACCCACCTTCATTTGCACTCTGTGTGGCTCCTTCCCTGGAAGGAAATTAATGGAAACTGCTTGATGCTCAGTATTTCTGAAAAATCAGGCTTAGCTGTGGACACTGCAGACGAACATTGTAAGACTACTATTTTGAACATATTAGTACTGGATTTTATTCAGATTTATTAGCATGATGACAAAAATATCTGCTATATGGGAAAAAAAAAAAAGAGCCCCATCACTCAATTGGCTTGATTCATTTTCCTGTAGTATCTCTTGCAGTCCATCTGCTGAAAGGTGAAGCCAAAATGTTTTAGAATTATGTTTTCATAGGGAATTCTCTGTTAATTAGTTATCTCTCTCTGCCATGTGTACCAACTGATGAAATCAGCTACTGTAATTTCATGAAAGGCAATGTTGGACTGTTTGTTTGTATCAGCATGAACACTTTCTTACACACAGCACTCTAGTGGAACAAAAGTGGTCCAAATAGCATTTTATTTTAATGTAATGAGGACACACAGCTATTGTAGCATCCCAATTTCTTATTTCCTTTTTTCTAAAAATGTGGTCTTAGGCTAAATGCAGCAGAAAGATTTTATGGACTCAGATTCATTTTTACATACATTTTTTTATGCATTTTTACAGAGTAAAGGTTAGCTTACTAAAATTACTACTAAGATTTATTTATTTTTCTAGAATAAAATGGTCTGTTCTGCAGTTGTATTTAATAGGCCAAAGTTACACATCTTCTAGTGTCATTTGCTGCTTGCAGTTCATTTAACGAGGACATGGCACTACCATGCTGTGGAAAAGTGTGTTTTGTAATTGCAAATGAAGTATTTCAACCTTTTTACCTTTTAATACCACAGAATACCCTGGGTAGATAAAGAATGGCTTGTTTCCAGGGAGCTTTATTATAGAGGAAAAACATGGAATACCATTTTCTACACTTTTCATGTTTGTATTTTTTTTTTCTTGCAAGTAATACCCTGTCCTTAGGTCATGCTTTCCATCCTCAGGTCTCAGTGTGAGTCCTGAAGTGGGTGCCTCGTTGGCTTCCTGTTTTACCATGAATAACATCCAGAAGGAAAGCAGGGAAAAGTTGTAGGTGAGGAGTTCATGCTACTGACTGCCAGTAATCTGCACCAACCACAGGATAACCAACCACTGCCTTCTCCTACAGTTAGATGCTTTCCTCTCTACCCCCATGGTTTACTGATCTCACTGTAATGAGGAAAAAGCCCCACTGGTTAAGATTAAGCTGTCACTGAAACTCGTATGCTTGGCATAGGAAACGTAAGAGGATGAATCAAAAGACCAAAAACTTGAAGGTGCTTGAAAAAGCAGCATTAGAAGCATCATTGTCTCTGTATTCACATTCTCACTTAGGGAAAAGGTGAAATAAAGGCCTCATCAAACAACACACATTTCCAAGACTAGAGAGAAAACATGAGAGGTTCTTACTTCTGGTACTCCCTCCTGGGAAGGTAAAAGGTAACAAGCTCATACTACCTCTAAGACCCTTAACTTGTTGGTTTTAATGACTCCGTTCTGCAGCCTGTCATGTGAAGAAGCCCTCACTTAGCCAATATATTCTCCTAGGTCTACTGGTGAACACATATGATGAAAGATTGGTTGTATCAGAACAGGAATCAACAGTATTATATTGAAAACAACGGGCTAATGGTGCATAGCACAATTTGTGCAACTAGTGATTACTTGCTTTTGGAAGAAAAGGTATTAGAGCTTCAACATAAAAGGGATCTAAATATACCACTTCCATTGCTTTGAAGACACCCACTGTAAATCTTTACGAAGATGGACCTAAGATAGTAGATTAATAAAAAAAAAAAAAAGTTTAAACCATGTGGATAACATTTCAAATAGTGTTTCAAGTTGGTATGAGATATGTGGAAAAAAAATGAAATTAAATGTAGTATTTCTCCTCAGATTGATAGAGAAAACACTGACCTTGGCATCTGACAGTGGTGGCATTTGACAGTCTTCATTTACCATGTCCAAAACCAGCAGCAAGGCCCACGTGATGAAGAAAATTTTTCAGTGTTTCTCAGAAGAAAATGCTAGGACTTAATAAAAACCCAATGGGATGGAACACACTGACACAGGAACAGAGAAGTCAGGAGCGTGAAGAAACACAGGGCAGCAGCCCTGTGTGAGCTTTAAAAATAGGTCCTTTTAATATTTTAGAGGCCCTCCCCTTTCCGTATTTTATTTTAAAATACCTAGTGTTGTGGTCTGGTATGAGTCATCTCGTACAAATCCAAACTCCCTGTCTGTGGCCGTAAATCACAGAGTTAAAAAACTTCTGGCACTATGTATGTGAATTAGAAATCTAATTAGCTGATATATGTATGTGTGCAGAATCAGCGAGGCAGACTTCCTAAAGAAGTCATTTTTATTATGGGCTTCTGCAACACCCAGGGTGTCAAACAGCAGCTGAGATAACCGAGATGTGCAAAGCAATCTGTAGTGATTATATTGGGCTTGTCCTCTCACATTTCTTCTATTTCCTCTCTCTTCATGTATACAGAAGATATTTCTGCCTGATTTCACCTTAGAATTATCGGAAGACTCACAACCGTTTTTTCTGTCATTACTGGGTGGCTTGTTTTGGAGTCTGCGTCTAGCAATACATAATATTGTGAGTCCGTGTATGTTAATTGGAAGAGTAGCATTGAATAAACCTTGCCTTGCTGTAATATGCCATCACAGTTCAATGGGAGTAAGTGCAAACAGTAAACAGGTAAAAAAAAAAAAAAAAAAAAAAAAAAAAAAAGTACAACCCCCAATGTCTGTAAATTGCTAAACTTTCACTCCTTCCCATTCTGTGACTTTATTCTTTCACTGGTTCTTTCACTGCATTTTGTGTAAGGGAATAACTGGATCTCTAAAGCAAGAAAGGAGAAGAACATACTTTTTAGAAAAAGATAATATGTTTCAATGTCAAGAAGAAACAAACTAAAGGCATGAACCAAATGTCTTTGCTATTCCCCATGTTCCCTTCAGGTTGTCGCTCTGTAGTGACAGGTCTGTGCTATGCTTTTTGAGACTTATGTGCTACTCCTGAAAAGCAGAGCTACTTAAATCAGCTGAATTTAATTTCTTGTGATAGTCACAGACTATCCACTAACAGGTCATAGTTTTCTCTGAGTTATTCGGTAAATAGTTATCTGAGATCATGCTGATAGAGCTTTTTAAAGAGCTACCTGATTGACTGCGATTAGGCTGTGAATATTCACTATTCACAGTGTGCTGTGTACCTATGGTGGATTTAACCAGTCGCACTGGGTTGATTTTGCTCTCTGATTAGGTGGGCATGTGGGTGCTTCTAATGTGATTACTTCCATGTGCAAATTTAAAAATTTGTCTCTGTCAATACTTATCAGGCAACTGCAAATTTCTTTTCCTGAAAACTCATGTCAGTAAACTTGAATTACATAAATGATTTAGAAATGCCAAACACATCATTTAAAAATACAAAAGTGCATTCAAAGGCTACCCCTGCCCATCCTTCAGTCTACCAAAGATA